>NC_056741.1:429137552-429240052 GCF_019279795.1 Protopterus annectens
ATGCTCCTGTTACTTATGAAATAAATAATAAATCCAGAAAAGAAGCACAGCAGCAAACCAAGGCTGGCAAGACAAGTCAGCATAAATTCAACAGCTACTATGACTTATTCAAACAGCAAAAGGAAAAGCTTATTCAAGCAATGAGTCCAGACCAGATTCAAGTAAAAATCCAAGCTATTTATTGGTAAGTGCTTTCACCCTGTTAGGGCTTCTTCAAACCATAAAAAACAATCATTTAATGAAATCAGCTGACATTATATAAGGAAATAGGACTGACATCACTTCCTATTCATAGTGAAAAAAACTTTACAATATACATGAATAATATATGCAAATAAGCATATATCTAATTCTATAAATGTAAGCAGATATAAAACTACTAGCTAAAAGTAAAACATTAAAATTTATTTATTTCACAATTAATCTCCTATTCTTAAGAACAGGTTTCAAAGGGATTTTATCATTCAGACCTGGTCTACGATCTGCTCTAAGTCTGATAATCCTTTGCAATTCCAGTCTCTCAGTATAATTGCTTATGTCCCCTCCTCTAATTCCTGGGTGGTTAATTTGTAAAACTAAAAATACAAAGGAATGTGTAGTGTCATCATCTATAATATGTTTGGAGAGTGCACTGCGTGGAGATTGTATGCGTATGTGATAGAGGTGTTCCCTAACCCTGTCTCGTAAGCGTCTGTCCATCTTGCCTACATAAAATGCTTGCCAGGCATTGCACTTGGCTAAATAAATGACATGTGAGGTGTTACAATCAGCACTAAGTTGAAACTTAAAACAATAAGAGGTAATTGGATGAATAAACTGGGAACTTGTATCCAAAAAACTACAAAAGTTACAATTATTACATGGAACGGTACCCATAATGTTAGTGGAATGTCCATTAACCTGGATAGACAATTGAGGGTAACAAAGAAGTCTATGTAAGTTCAACTTGTTCCTATATCTAAAACAAGGCTCCTAACCGACTATGTCTCAAAGTTGTGAGTCAAGTAAAAGTAAATTCCAATTCTTATTTAAAACCTCTTTTATACTATTAATGTCTTGTGTATAACTAACAAAAATTTAACTACTGAATCTTTAACTTCAGGACATGTATCAGGGATATTCTCCACTAGGGAAGGATGTGAGAGGTATGGACATGCAATGCCATCTCTCAACTCCATTACACCTTCAAAATATGTAGTGATCTCATCTGACCTATATACTCCTTGTATAAGTCTATCTTTCAAACTGGACAACTCCTGTAAAAAACTATTATAGTTGGGATTCATCCTGGATGCTCGTATTGCCTGTCCCCTTGCCATGTTCTTGTAAACATAATTAGGGTGCATACTCTCCCGATGTAACAAGGAGTTCCTATAACATGTTTTTCTGTAAACTCCAGTATTAAGCATCCCATTCGGTAACTGATCAACAAAAACATCCAGAAAAGTAATACAACTAGATGAACTTTCCAAAGAGAAGTTCAAAAAAAGATAAACTATTAATCTCTTTATGAAAATCATCCAAATCTTTATCTGTACCAGTCCACAAAAGGAAAAGATCATCTACAAAACGGACATAGAAAACAACATGTTCCTTGAAACTGTCTAAAACAAACAACTTGTTGCATTCTCAGTCTAACATGATGAGGTTGGCGTAGCTATTGGCACACGAGGTGCCCATAGCCATGCCATCCTTCTGAATGTAGGCTACCCCATTGAAAAGAAAGATGTTATTTTCCAAAACTATTTCCAACAGAGCACCAAGTAGATCTTTCATGGATGAGCTATAAACTTCATAGTTCTGTAAACATCTCATAACATTCTCAACACCTTCAGAATTAGGTATCATTGTAAAAAGGAACTGAACGTCCAGAGTGACCATTTTATAATACATATCGACCGGAAGGTCTGTAACTTTGTTGTACAGGGCTAACAAAAAATGTTTCATATCTCTAAGTATATGTGTAGACTCATCCACCAAGGGTCTTAGATGTTTTTCTAAGTAGATAGACAAGGGCTCAGTAGCCCAACCTCTCCCTGCCACAATCGGTCTCATTGGTGGGTCTCGGGAATTTTTATATACCTTGCTGAGGCCTTAGATCACAGGGATCAAGGGGTCTGTCACATGTAAAAAGTCAAACAAATCCTGACCTATAACCTCATTGAACAACAAATCTTGTAACGTACGAAATATACTGTACACCTTACTCCAGACTTCACCCAGGCCAATTATTTCATAAAAGTTTTGGTCACTTAACATAAGAAACACTCTTTGCAGATAGTCAGCACTGTTAAATACCATTATGGGTCCCCCTTTATCTGTTGGACTAATAATGAGGTTCTTATCATCCCTTAAGTTGTTTAATACTGTCCTCAATTTGGGGGTTAAATTCCCATATCACTTTTTCTTCCTATTGTTTTGGTCTAATATATGTAAATCATCCTCCACCATTTTTGTAAAAGCATCTAGTAGGGGATGTAAAACTGGTACATAATGTATGTCTGCAATATAATGGCTGTAACTACATTTCCTACACTAAAACAACCATAGTGTATCCAGTAGCTGTATTTGTACATAAAGTGCCTTATCCATTATTAACTTGAAATGAACTGATCCATAAAAGATTTGATTTTGTACCAGCTGTTCTACCAGGAACCCATTTCATTTACCATGTGGAATATCTGTGTGACTATACTCTTTCAAAGTTTTTTTTTTTTTTTCTCAATAAATTTTTATTCAGTATATAAAACAGACATTTAGGAGTTTAGTACATGTAAATAGAATTGAATAGGAATATTGCAACTCATAACAAAAAAACAATCATTCAGGAGAAAAAATACAGTAAAAAAAAATACCATCTTGAAACAATACTCAATGTGATGACATTAACTATTGATAATATTTAACACTTTTTCTAGTACTAAATTCTTTAATGCTTTTTTTTTTTACTTCTAACTATATTCCCTTGTGCATCAATATATGAATAAGCCATTTTTTGGAAAGTTGTCCAATTTAGTTTGGTGCGATCCAGCCAATTTTGTGTTATGTAAAGTTTTAATAAGGAGCAAATAAAGATGATAACATGAGTGTCTAATTTTGAAAGATAAATTAAAGGAATATGAAGAATGGCAAATTCCCAGGACAACGTAGACTTATGGTATCCCATTCTCTGTAGTCTGACTTTCAGAGAAGTCCATAATCTATGGGATAAATGACAATACCACAGAATATGAAGAAGATCAGCTCGGGGATGATAGTAACATGAGCATGATGAAGATTTGTTTGGATTGAATTTATTTAATTTGTAAGGGGTATAATAGGCATCATTATAAATCATTAATTGCGTATATAATAGTTTTTTGAAAGGGATAAATTCCTTTGTATGTCTGATAGCCAAAAGTTTTTGAGACTCAGAAATCTTAGAATTATAATTCAGCCATATATTAGATAAAAGACAATTGTTTTCTATCGTTAAGCTCTTTATCAACTTGTAGGAATTTGAAAGCATTTTATCTGATGAAGATAGCATTTTGATAATTGTGTTGAGATTATTCATTTGAAGTTCTATGGGGTCTATATATAAAAACTTATTTTTGATTATTTGTCTTAATTGACGAAGAATTGGTGAATAGTTCCAATTAACTTGCAACAACTTACGCCAATCAGGAAAAGCTAGGTCAAGATGTTTCAAGATGTCTCCAACTTTTAAATTTTTTATAAGAGGATATTTTGTTAAGTCAAAAGGTTTGTTATCAATCATTATATTTGGGTTTAGATGAATTGGTTGTATAAAATGAGAAATCTTATCTAAATTGCACATTTTTAGTAAAGATTGAAAGGCATTAATCTTTTGCTTAATAAAGATGGATACATTTTTGGTATAAATGTTGTCCAAAGAGATAAAAGGAAGAGCTTTTGGGTTTATATTTTTTGAAATGATGTAATTATACCATATCTTTATCCATAAAGAGTGATTTATATGTGTAATATTTTTGGAATTAGATATGGTGAAAAGTTTGTTAGATGAAACTATCAGATAATAGAGATGCAAGTTAGGAAGACCCAAACCCCTCTTGTCCTTAGAAACTGATAGTCTGGAATATGAGATTCTAACAGATTTGGGGAACCATAAAAATTTAGCCAATGCCCTGTTTACAGAATCAAAGAAAGATTTCGGAATTATCTGATCAGATGACGTAAATTGGTAAAGGAATTTTGGCAAAATGTTCATTTTAATTATCGCAGCTTTTGATAAAAGTGAAAGATTTAGAAGTTGCCATCTGTTTATTTATTTATTTATTTTATTTTACATTTGTTAACCGGGAGAGTCCGACTGGATACATGTCCATTTTCAGCGGAGGCCCGGGGAGAAAAGCTCCAAGTACATAACAGACATATGAACATTGTTAATGCAAAAAACATTGTTTATATCAGATAACATCGAATTCCAAATTTTATATATATTATTTTGAGAAGATGATTTATTATTGTGCTCCAAGTTGATACCTAAATATTTTATATTATAAGAAAACTGGAACTGATGGTCCGAAAACAGACAAGTTTTATGTACTAAATGATTTAAAGGAAATATATAGGTTTTAGAAGAGTTTAAAAGATAATTTGAAACAGAAGAGAAGTAATTAATAGAGTTAGTTATTTTTCTATAGTCAGAAATAGGAGTTTGAAAGTAAATTATTAGGTCATCAGCAAAGGCTGAGAAATAAATTTTGGTATTAAGTATTCTAGGGACATTGTGAAAAGTATTTTGAATAATATATAACAATAAAGGATCTAAATAAATATTAAAGAGAAAAGAAGACAGTGGACATCCTTGTATTGTTCCTCTAGTAATCTTTATAGGAGCGACCATTAATGTAGAGTCTAGTATACATATCTTTGTATAATGTTTTAAAGAAGAATGAAGGAATATTAAAACAAGACATGGTCTGAAAAAGAAAATTCCAACAGACTCTGTCAAAAGCATTTGATGCATCCATGATCAGAGCATATATTGGGTTTGTGTCTTTTTTAGTAAGATGAATGATAGACTCTAAGGACAATGTGTTGTCCCAAGCATGCCTGCGAGACATGAAACCAGATTGATCTTTAGAGATAATTGAGGGTAAATTTTTTTTCAATCTATTTGCCAAGATAGATGATAAAATCTTAATGTCTACATTTATTAAAGAAATGGGTCTATAGTTAGCTGGGTCAGATTTTTCTTTATTACTTTTCAAAATTAAGATAGTTTTAGAAGTATTCCAATGAATATCTGAGATGTCATTGAGTCTTATATGGTTATACACCTTGAAAAGAAAGGGAAGAATTACCATTTTAAAGGTTTTGAAGAATTCCAGAGTGAATCCGTCAGGGCCAGGAGATTTAGCTGATTTAAGATTGTCAATTGAATCTGAGATTTCTTGTAAGGATATAGGCGCTGAAAGTAAACTTTGTTGGTTATCATTTAGTTTAGGAAAATGCAGAGAATCTAAGAAGGTTTCTATGTTATTCTCATTACCAAAATCAGAAGATTTTGAATATAAATCAGTAAAAAGAGTAGTAAAGAGTTGAATAATTTCTTCATCTGTGTTATATAATCTATTGTTATATGACAAAGATGATATTTTAGGTCTATTAAAGTTAATTTTAATAATTCTAGCTAGTAGTTTAGAGGGAACCTGAGCCCATTCTGAGTATGAAGCAAGTAATTTTTGTTCAACCAAAGATAAATTATGTTGATGAAGCAAAATTAAATCTTTTTGATCTTCAAGAATTTGCTTTTCTATAGAATAATCATATTTCATTCTAAGTTGTTTTTCCAGGGATAGAATTCTAGATTTTAAAAACTCCTCTTTCTTAGAGTAAAGTTTTTTAAAATAGGCCGCTTTACTGATAAATAGACCTCTTAATCTCGCTTTACATGCAGCCCATTGTATGTCATAAGGGATATCTGATGTTTCCAAATTGGCCTCCATTTCCTGTAAAATTTCAGAACATTGTTTACAAATCTCTTCATTTTGTAGTAAATTATTATTTAAAGACCATTTATTCATATTACATTTATTTTTAGTATTATTATTTATGTTTAGTTTTAGCAAAATTCTTGAATGATCAGAAAAGAATCTAGGTTCAATATTAAAATCTAAAATATATTTTGAGATAGAATCAGAAATTAGAAAAAAATCCAATCTGGACCATGAATGATAACATTTAGAGTAGTATGTATAAATATCACTTCTATTTGGGATTTTAACAGTATGTATTGGGTCCATTAAACTATAGTCTTCCATTAAATCATTAAGAGCCATAGTTGATTGATAGTTATCAGAAATAGCAGAGCGAGAACGATCAATTTCTGGGTTTATTACTGCATTCCAATCTCCACCTATTATAATATAGTGGTCTTTATATGATGTGAGAATTTTATGGATTTTTAAAATAAACAAATGTTGTGAATTACATGGGCCATATATGTTTAAAACTAAAAGAGGTTTGTCAAGACCATGAATGGAAGTAGTAAATAAACACCATCTACCATCATTGTCAAATTTCTCATCTATAATGTTCCCCATAAATTTTTGCTTAATAATTATTGCTACACCTCTAGAATTCGATGAATCCCCTGAAGCTACAATCTTCCTAATCCATTTTTTGTTCCTTTCTTTATTCCAATCAAGATGAGGAATATGGGACTCTTGAATAAAACAAATATTGGCTTGTGACTTGTAAATCAAATGGAACAATAATGACTTTTTTGCTTTGTTTTGAATACCTCTAACGTTCCAAGAATCCAATATTAAGTCAATTGGCATATTCTAAGCAAACCATTATTATTGATGCTGTACAGAAACCAAAGAGTAGAATCCAAACCACAATTAAACCAGTACATTTGAAAAAAAAAAACAGATTTTAATTGGACAGTATTTAAATATGTCATCACATTTACAAATATCTCCTGTAGAAGAAAAATAATATCAAAAGTATTATAAGATTTATTTATATCCTTTATCCTAACCCTAGTGCCTACCCACCAAACACCTAATGATAAAGGAAGGTCAGATGTAAATAAATTAAATGGTGAAATTTTAGATAGTAAAAGTATGAAATTTACATAGAGAATACTCAATATCAACCTAACAAAAATTAAAATCAGTAATACACTGCTAAACCCATTTACAATACAAACTAAATTCAAGATGTCCAACATATTTAATCCCTACTTAATATATTTACCTACACGCTCCTATTTTTAGGTAAAACTATATAGTGATAAAATGAATTTCCTCAAGTATTTAACATACCAGCATAGCGAATAGTATGATAAAAATAAAACATATTTAAAATAACATATATTACTATTAAAAGACTAATATAATCACATTACTGTACATATTAATAATCCTATGAGAAACTATCCGTAAATATATCATATATAAGCTGGTATCTTAATTATATATAAATAAAGTAAAATAAAATAAGATTACACATTTACCTGCAATCATATAATTAACTACAATGAATTTGTCAGCATTCATTATAGAAAATAACTAATACTAAAAATGTTTGAAATTAGAATATAGTCATTTAAAATTACCTCTAATATAGCAAATATTTTCCCTAGGAGACCTAGATTTTATAAATCAAACCCTTATAAATGAAAGTTAACTGCCAAAACTGCTGCTATTTGGTAACATCCCTCAGTATTCTACTGTATAATGAAAATACTTTGTCGCCATCTAGTGATAAAATATGGAAACAAATAAAGACTACTCAATAATACCTTGTCCCTTGAACACTATTGTAAATTTGTACATTTTGAAGGATTTATTTTAAAATGTTATGTCATTAGATCTGTTATATATAAGGTTAAACTACCCTTTTAGAATATAAGAATGTAGTATGACAACAGAATATTATATATTTCAAACACAAAATACATTCTCTTCTGTGTATCTATTGTTAAGCTAAAACAAAATAAGGTAAGGTCTAAAACATTCAATCAAGATACACATAAACATGTGTAATATATTCAGCAAGCTTAGATTTAAGCCTATCTAAACTTTTCAAATATGTGTATTAGTTTGCTAAGCATAACTTAGATGTACAATCCCCTCATAATATATTTATTAAACTCCATCAAATTACTAAACAACAAGCAAACAGTGAAGTAGAAATGTATAATTTATCATTACTATAAATTTAAAATATGTTATACTTGTTAATCCACTCTTGCGTGGTTGTAATAAATAGGACTAACCTGTCTTATTGGTTGTAAATAAGTCCGCTTTAACTCTGGGTACCTTTACTCGCATCTGTGCTTGAAAAAGGGAAATGTGGATAATCGTTGAAAGAAATATGAATATATCATTTGCTGAAGTAAATAAATGTTTAACTCTTACTCATAACCCTTCTAAAAGTGTAAAAATAGAAGTAAAAGTCTTTTCCGACGATTAATGCTTGTTTACTATAAACGCTACTGCATATGTGAAGCCAGCAGCTGTCCGCCGTGAATGATGACGTCACCCACGTCTTCCGAGAGTTCCTAGAAGGTGCGTGCTGCAATACAGATGCCGCTGGTGCTTTCAGTAAAAGATTTTCTCTTCAGGTGGTCTCGAGAGGCGAAAAATTCTCCCTCCATCAACCGCACTACTGCAAAGGGAACTTTTAAACATAAGCTAAAAAGTACTAATGTACTTTCTCAGTAAATATAAAAAAAAAAAAATAAATAACTATATGGCAGTTTAAAAAACATGACAACATTCCACATATCTGAAAAGCATATACCATCGAAGGTACATTAATTCTTGTTAATTTTAAGTAAAAAATAAAAATATATCTACATTCCAATTAACATATTAGGGAAAAGAGACAAATAAAATTAGATAATAACAGACATATGTGCTCTAAAACATGAACCATGACTGCAATATTTCACATTTGAGATGCATTCAGAGTAACATATTATGATACACTGTCTGGAACCTTTTTAAATGTTTTAACAAAAATATCTTTAGCCTCTTTGGGATCAGAACACACAAATCTTTTTTCATTGACTGTAAAAGACAAAGTATTTGGATAAGACATACGAAATCTTATCCCTCTTTTTATCAAGTCAGCACAATAAGGAGCAAGTTTTTGTCTATTTAATTTTATTTGAGAAGGAAGATCTTAGGAAAATGACAGTTTATGAGATTTCCATATAAATTGTTTTTTACTTTTAGCTGTCTCCAGGATTTGGAAAGTATCTTGAAAGTTTAGTAATTTAGTATAAATAATCCTTGGTGAAGAAGAATCTTGTCTAGAACGTAATGCTCTATGTGCTCTCTCTACAATTATAAACTTTGAGGATGTTTCACAGTTTAACAATGATTCAAAAATGTCTTTAGTCACAGATAATAAGTTTTTATTGTCATAAGATTCAGGCAAGCCACGGATAATGATATTATTTCTTCGGCTTCTGGCTTCCAAATCCAGCAGCTTAGTTTGTATATCAGAAATAATCTTATCTTTAGACTTAAGAACATTTTCCAATGAATCAGTTTTTATCTCTAGAGCTGTATTTCTATTTTCTATCATATCCATTCTGTCATTTATTTGTTTTAAAGTTTTACTAAAATCAGCAAACTGTTCTGAAAAGTTTTGGATAGCACTTTGGATAGGCTTTAATGCTACTTTTAATTCCTCTAAGTGAAAGTTTGAATCAATTAAGTCTTTATTACTTACTTTGGAAGTTTCAGTAGATTGTTTAGATGTCCTTAATCTTTTTGAACTGGAGTCTTTTTCAGGAGAGAGCATTGAAGAAAATTTGGCCTTTGTAGGTTGAGTCTCCATGGAGTCAGATTTTGTAGCCATGACCAGAAATGAAGTGCAATTGACAGGATGTCAGGATCCAGGAATAGACTGAAGCAGCAGGTGGCCAAACAGATGTAATACCAGAGTTGTTCTGAGGTAAAATAAATCCCAGGATAAGAAATTCCAAGCCAAAAATAATCCAAATACGTAGAAAGAGATTTAAAAAATGTTTTTTTGAAAAAACTGAGGAAAAAGTTTGATATAAAGTTATAAAAATCACTAAAAGTTAAATAGCTGTGAGGAGCTCAAAGAGTAGGGACCAATCTAGTCGGCAGCCATCTTGGAATCCCCATATACTCTTTCAAAGTTGATTGTGAACAGTCCTGTCCTATCAGGACAAGGATGGAAAGAAAGAATGAAAGAGAGTTGAAGACAAACCCAGTTTCGGCATTTTCTCTTATTCCAAAGGAAAATAGAAATACACATCTATTCTCTGCATTTATCTTATCCCTCTAAGTGTATAGTGGGCAAGGGTGTTGCATTGGAACTTATTGTTTTACCTTGTAGCTTGCTCTGAGTCTCCAGGTATTCCATGTCCAGTGATAATTAATCTGTTCTTTGCTGAGCTTTGCATGGCTTGAAGTGGTACAGCAAGGTACCTAACCAGACTTTTCTTTAAAGGAAAAAATTCCCATTATCAGCAGATTTAGGGACCTAATTATAACATATCTTTAATTCAAAATTAAGATGGATCTGGAAAATCAAGGGAGTTTAGAATATCAGTGCTCTTAAGTATATGCTTTGTGGTTAGAGGGATAATTAAGGCATATGTGTGTTGACTTAGCTTAGTTATTTTCACAGCTGGATCACCCCCTATAAGTTAGACATCACCACTGTCACTTGACCCTGATTATAACCTTAGATGGGCAATTCCTACATGGCTATTTGATGGTTAGACAAAAAAAAAAATACAAAAGGAAAATGATTGGGCATCTACGTATGGCATGGATTTATTATCAGAAAGCATTTGACAGTATTCTTCACTCTTGGCTTATAGAATGTTTTCAAATGTCCAACATCCATCACACTGTGGTAAATGTTATGAAGAAGTGGCAAGCCACTCTACAGCTGAATAACAAAAAAAGACAAATTGCTACCCAGTGTGTGAAAATACAGCATAGAAAATTCCAGGGTTATTCTTTATCACCGTTACTGTTTTACAGTATATTGCTTTCAATCTGTTAAATTGTTTACTTAATGGCCTAGGTCAGGGATGATGTCTAATTTCAAGAAAGATCATCAGGTCAATGGATATCACATCTACTTTTTCTGGATAATCTAAAATTGTGTAGTTAATTGGATAAACATCTGCAAGAATAGCTACATGTCATAAAAACTTTCTCTGGTGACACTGGAATGTCATTTAATCTTGTCAAATGTGCAAACGCAACACTTCAAAGAGGAAAACTGGAGAATTCAGTTGATTTGGGGTGGAATGTGATATAAAACATTAGGATCAAGAAAGATTGTGCAAATATCTTGGAAGATATGAAGGGATAGCAACACAGCATGTACAAATAAGAACAAAACTCACTAAAGAATATTTTAGGAGACTAAAATTAATACTGAAAACTATTTTGCCAGCTAGGAATAAAATGCAAGCTATAAATCAACTTGCACTTCCTGTTTTAACTTGCAACTTTGGGGTGATTCACTAGCTACAAAAACAATGGGATAAGTTTGATAGGATAACAGGAAAATTGCTTGATGTCCATCAAATGGTATACAAGAAACAATGTCTGCCAAGATTATATATCCGTCAGTCTGAAAAAGGCATAGGTCTCCTTGAAACTAATTATACATATAGGTCAGTGACTGCAATTGTATTCCTATTTACTGATGTCATCAGATCGAAACATATCAAACATTTTAAAGCATGAACAAAACAAAGCTAAGATAATCTCTTTGCTTAAGTTAGCAGAAAACAACCAGACATGGAAATCTAACCAAAAGTGATAAAAGCAGGCAGCAACAGAAAGTGCAAACAAGCAAAAGGAAGAACATAAGGAGTGGGATAAGGAAAAAAGGAAAGATAAATGGAAAGACTACAGTTATAGCAAGAGGTATAAAGAACTACTGAAACACCTGCATGTCGACCAAGAGTTGATGTACGAATGGCTCAGACGAGGTTAATATCAGAAACACATGATAATGGACTACATACTAGATGGTTCAAAAAATCCTTAGAAAAGGTAGAAGATGCAGACAAATGTAGGTTTTGCAGTACAGAACTAGAAACAGTTACACATCTTGTTGCAGGCTGAAGGTTTGTTTATTGAAGGGCATAATATGGCAAGGTTGTTAGATTGGAGACTGTGTAAACATTGCAACAGAGAGGCAGCTGAGAGACACTGAAAACATGAAACAAATAGGGTTATAGAAAATAATGAAGATCTATCAAGGTATGTAAAAACATAAGCATTTGAAGAAATTAAAACAAAACTAGCAGTATGGTTATTTTCTCAAATATTTTTTTTATTTTCAATTAAAATAACATTTACATACTATTTTTAAATATCATTTTAAACAACTATATACATATTTACAAAAGCCTGACTTTCAATTATATACACTGTATGTTATTAAATATAGAATTAACAGATCAGTTATCAGAGATACAATATTGATTATTGCAGAGTGTCCAAAAAAAGATATAACTTTCTTCCAAGGATTATTTGCCAATGGCCTGGGATAGATTCGTAGTTCTTTGATTTTTATTTCCATCAATGCAGTTGTCTTGTGTAGAATTCTTCCAAGGTCGGGGGTGCATTTGAATTCCACCTTCTGGTTATGCATTTCCTAGATATAGCAAGTATTGTCCATAACAAATACATATTTGTCTTATTCAGGTAGGGACCTTCATTTACATTTAGTATTATCAATATTTTAGTTAAGCCGAGGGAGGAGAAGAGGGGGAAGGCATGCCTGAAGGCAGGTAAAGGCTAGGACTGTGATAGTGAGGGTCGGAACTTTGAATGTTGTCAGTATGTCTGGTATAGGGAGAGAGCTAGCTGATATGATAGACCGAAGGAAGGTTGGTATATTGTGTGTGCAAGAGACCAAATGGTAGGGGAGCAAGGCTAGGTGTATCGGAGGTGGTTTCAAATTGTTTTATCATGGTGTGAATGGGAGGAGAAATGGCTTAGGCATTATCCTGAAGGAACAGTATGCTAAGAGTGTTTTGGAGGTGAAAAGAGTGTCGGATAGAGTGATGTTTATGAAGCTGGAAATTGATGGTGTAATGATGAATGTTGTTAGTGCATATGCCCCATAAGTTGGGTGTGCGATGGATGAGAAAGAAAAATTTTGGAGTGAGTTGGATGAAGTGGTGATGACTGTACCCAAGGGTAAGAGACTGGTGATTGGAGCAGATTTCAATTGGCATGTTGATGAAGGGAACAGAGGGGATGAGGAAGTGATGGGTAGGTATGGTGTTAAGCAAAGGAATGCAGACGGTCAGATGGTAGTGGATTTTGTGAAAAGGATGGACATGGCTGTGAAGAATAAGAGGGAGGAGCATAGGGTGACATACAAGAGTGGAGGAAGATGCACACAGGTGTATTATATCTTATGTAGAAGGGCCAGTCTGAAGGAGATTGGAGACAGTAAAGTGGTGGCAGGGGAAAGTGTAGTTAGGCAGCATAGGATGGTGGTTTGTAGGATGACATTGGTGATCAAGAAGAGGAGGATGAGTTTGAGGGCAGCAGCAAGGATCAAATGGTGGAAATTGAAAAAGGGTAATTGTGAGGTGATGTTCAGGGAAGAGTTAAGACAGGCACTGGGTTGCAGTGAAGAGTTACTGAATAGCTGGGTAACTACAGCAGAGCTAGTAAGAGAGATGGCTAGAAAGGTGCTTGGTGTGACATCTGGAAAGAGGAAGGAGGACAAGGAGACCTGGTGGTGAAATGAAGAAGTACAGGAGAGTATACAGAGAAAGAGATTGGCGAAGAAGAAGTGGGATTGTCAAAGAGATAAAGAAAGTAGACAAGAGTATAAGGAGATGAGGTGCATGGCAAAGAGAGAGGTGGTGAAGGCTAAGGATAAGGCGTATGAAGAGTCGTATAAAAGGTTGGACACTAAGAAGGGAGAAAAGGACCTTACCGATTGGCTAGACAGAGGGACTGAGCTAGTGAAGATGTGCAGCAGGTAAGGGTGATAAAGAATAATGAGGGAAACATACTCCCAAGCGAGGAGAGTGTGTTGAGCAGATGGAAAGAGTACTTTGAGGGGTTGATGAATGAAGAGAATGAGAGGGAGAGAAGGTTGGATGATGTGCGGATAGTGAATCATGAAGTGCAGTGGATTAGCAAGGAGGAAGTAAGGATAGCTATGAAGAGGATGAAGAACGGAAAGGCTGTTGGTCCAGATGACATACCTGTGGAAGCATGGAGGTATTTAGGTGAAATGGCAGTGGAGTTTTTAACTAGATTGTTTAATGAAATCTTGGAAAGTGAGAGGATGCCTGAGGAATGGAGAAAAAGTGTTTTGGTACCAATTTTTAAGAATAAGGGTGATGTGCAGAGCTGTAGCAACTACAGAGGGATTAAACTGATCAGTCACAGCATGAAGTTATGGGAAAGAGTGGTGGAAGCTAGGTTAAGAAGGGAGGTGATGATTAGTGATCAGCAGTATGGTTTCATGCCAGGAAAGAACACTACAGATGTGATGTTTGCTCTGAGAGTGTTGATGGAGAAGTACAGAGAAGGTCAGAAGGAGTTGCATTGTGTCTTTGTGGATTTAGGAAAGCATATGACAGGATGCCTAGAGAGGAGTTGTGGTATTGTATGAGGAAGTTGGGAGTGTCAGAGAAGTATGTAAGAGTGGTGCAGGATATGTATGAGGGTAGTGTGACAGTTGTGAGGTCTGCAGTGGGAGTGATGGATGCGTTTAAGGTGGAGGTGGGATTACATCAAGGATCAGCTCTGAGCACTTTCTTATTTGCAATGGTGATGGACAGGTTGACAGACGAGATCAGACAGGAGTCCCCGTGGTCTATGATGTTTGCAGATGACATTGTGATCTGTAGTGAGAGTAGGGAACAGGTGGAGGAGACCCTGGAGAGGTGGAGATATGCTCTAGAGAGAAGAGGAATGAAGGTCAGTAGGACTAAGACAGAATATATGTGTGTGAATGAGAGGGAGGATAGAGGAATGATGAGGATGCAGGAGTAGAGGTGGCAAAGGTGGATGAGTTTAAGTACTTGGGTTCAACAGTTCATAGTAATGGTGAGTGTGGAAGAGAGGGGAAGAAGAGAGTACAGGCAGGATGGAGTGGGTGGAGAAGAGTGTCAGGAGTGATTTGTGACAGACGAGTACCAGTAAGAGTGAAAGGGAAGGTCTACAAGAGGGTAGTGAGACCGGCTATGTCATATGGGTTGGAGGCAGTGACATTGACAAAAAGGCAGGAGTCAGAGCTTGACGTGGCAGAGTTGAAGATGTTAAGATTTGCACTGGGTGTGATGAGGATGGACAGGATTAGGAATAAGTATATTAGAGGGTCAGCCCAGGTTGGAAGGTTTGGAGACAAAGCCAGAGAGGCAAGATTACACTGGTTTGGACATGTGCTGAGGAGGGATGCAGAGTATATTGGGAAAAAGATGCTAAGGATGAAGCTGCCAGGTAACAGGAAAAGAGGGAGGTCTAAGATAAGGTTTATGGATGTGGTGAGAGAGGACATGCAGGTGGTTGGTGTGACAGAGCAAGATGCAGAGGACAGGAAGAAATGGAAACTGTTGATCTGCTGTGGCAACCCCTAACAGGAGCAGCCGAAAAAGAAGAAGAATATTTTAGTTAAGGTAAATGATTCATTAAATAAACCTTGTAAAAAATGATTAATTCCATTCCAATATGATTTAATTTTATTACCTTCATAAAAAATATGAATCCAGACTGCTTTACTTGACTTTTCACACCTCCCACCAAAAACCATTTTTTAGTAGTACTGATCTTTTTAATTCTATCTGGTGTTAAAAATGTTCTCTGTAAGTATTTCCAGGAAAATGTTTTCCAGTACTGTGTGTTAGAGGTGTAATTAACTGATAGTAAGATGTTACTTTTAATTTCTTCTGTTAACTGCAATGACTGACCTTTTGTTAAGAACTGCCAGTATGATGGTTTGGGAATTGTTTTATATGTTATTAACTCTTTATATAGATTTGAAATGGAATTTTTCTTTTCACAACTATTATATATAAATTCATACAGAAAACGTATTAGATTTGAAATATCTTTAAATGAGGAATTATTAATTAATCTGCATAAATGTTGAATGTACATTAGAATGCTTTGTAAGGTTAATCAGTCCTGTGTTGGAATATTGTAAGCAGTTTTTATCATATGTATATGTAAAACATTTAATTTATTTACACATTGAAACCAGCATAAAAATCCATTTTGTTCCCAGGAGGTTATTGTTTCCCTATATATTTTGTGAGGAAAGTTCTTAGTGATGGTAAATGGGGTTAAAAGGTCAAACCAATGTTTTAGAGCTATGTTTGCATTGATACGTTTCCTAAAGGAATTGATGTAATGATTAATCAGTGTTGTTTTAGAAGGTTTTGTTATATTATATTGTATACATATACATAGTATGTACCAGGGTTTGTTTGATTTGTCTACTATTAAATTTTTTTCAACAGATTAAATTCATTTGTTAATATAGTCATTGTTAATTCTTTCTAGTTGGCAAAATAATTTGAGTTTATCCAGTCTATTGTAGTTTTAAGCACAGATGCTTTTATATATGTTTCTATTTCTGGGAAGTTCAATCATCCTTGTTTCCATGGTCTAATGTGATGAGTTAGAGCTACTCTATTCTTTTTGGGATACCATAAAATTTTTATTAAACATGAGTGTATTTCTTTAAGAATGCATCTTTCAGGAATTAACTGTATTGCTAATGCTACATACAGTATTTTTGGCAATAAGACCATTTTTATTAATTGCAATCTGTCTTCAAAAGTTAATATAATTTTGTTCCACTTTCCTATATATATATTTATTGTTTCAATAATGTTTTTATAATTTATTCATATTGTTTCATTTATATTTTTCCATAACACTATTCCTAAATAATTTAGCGTAAGTTCTTGTTTTCCTATGATGGATTTATCTGTAACGTCTAGGTCTTTTTTCTTATTTAAAAATAGAAATTTTGATTGTGATCTATTAAAGTGTAGACCTGAAATCTTATAAAATTTCTCCATTACTTCTTCTAGCTCTCCTAATGACTCTCTGGAGTTTGATAGGGTTAATAAAATATCATCAGCAAAAAGCATTATTTTAGATATGCACTGGTCATAGACTTCTATTCCTTTTATTCTTGGATTATTGTATATTATTTCCACATGTATTTCTATAGTCAAAGCAAATAAAATAGGAGAAAGGGGGCATCCTTGTTTAGTACCTTTCATTATATGGACAGATTCTGAGGTGAAAGGACCTAATTTAATGTAAGCTAAGTTATTAATATATATGTTTTTTAGTAATAAGATGAAGGGGGGAGGAGGACATTCAAATAATCCTAAAGTTTTAAATAGATATTCCCAGTTGAAGGAATCAAAGGCTTTTTCTATGTCTAATCCGATTACAAGTGTTTCTCTATCTTCTTTGTTCACATAATCTATAAGAGTAAGTATCCTTTTAATATTATCATGTGTGTGCCTGTTATATAAAAATCCAGTTTGGTCATTATTAATTGTCTTTGAAAGTGGGATTTTCATTCTGTTAGCTAGGATTGACATGAATATGTTGTAATCATTATTCAGTCATGATATAGTTCTGTGTGAGGTGCAAAGGTCTGATAGTTTATTATCTTTTAGAACTGGTGTTGTAAGAGAATATTTCCATGAGGGTGATATTTTTGCTTCTGACTGGACTTCAAGCAAAGTTTTATGAAAAGGGAGATTACTGATGAAGGGAAGAGTTTGTAAATTTCCGTAATTATATCATCTATCCCTGGAGCTTTGTTAGATTTACTTTCTTTTATCTTGTCAACAATTTCTTTGTAGGATATAGGTTTTTGTAGGTCTAGTTTTAAGTTTTCGGGAATTTGTTTTATATTGATAAGGTTTGTATCTAAGTTTATTTGGTTGGTATCTAAATCTTCTTTTTTGAAGTGTTCCATATAATGGAATCAAAATGCTTCAAGGATGTCTCCTATATCTGATACTTTTTTCCCTTTCTTTTCATGATATATACTACTAATGTTATTTGCTTTAGATTGTATTTTAATTCTTGTAGATAAGTTATGTAGATATCTGGGGGAGGTGGCTAATGAGTTTATTTTTAATTTTTCCAAGGCTAGACAAGTTTTGTGTGTTAGAATTTCATTATATTTTTTATTTAATTCCTCTATTTCTTTTTTGACTTCTGGACAATTCTGATTTTTTTTAGATTTTGCTGTCAAGAGTCTGGTTTGTAAGTCTAATGATTCAGATTCCCACTCTCTAACTTTGTTTTTGTACTAGCTCAGGGTCTTACCAAATAAATACGCTTTTAATGAGTCCCAAACCATGACTCTACTGATTTCTGTTGTATTATTAATTTCAAGAAATAATTGTAGTTCTGACAACATCCAGGGTCTGAATTCTTTAATTTTCGTGATATATGATGGAATTCCAGTTGAGAGGATTAAAGGTTTAAACTCTATTTGGAGCTTCATTATCAGAGAGTCATGATCTGAGAAGGGGCATGGAACTATTGAGAAGTTGAGGATTTTTGTTTGCAAATCTTGAACTACGAATATGTCTATTCTGGTTTGTGTTCCAAATCTATAGTCTTTATGGGAAAATAATAAGGATTTATCATCTTTTACTTTAAAAGTGTCTATTAAATGAAATGAATCAATCCATTTTTTTAAGGATTTTGAAATAGTTGCTATGCAAAAAGACTTCTTGGTGGTTTCAGAAGCTTCTAAGGTACAATTAAAGTCTCCTCCCAGCATAAGATTTCCTTTATAATTGTTGGAAATAAAATCTAGGTGTTTTTAACCATTCCTGCTCCAATTCCTGGGAACCAATATTGATTAGCAAAGGTCCATATTCTGTTATTAAATTTAATTATAACAAATGCTAGTAGACCTTCTTTGTCTTCATATTTATAAATAACTTTTGGAGTGATTATGTTTTTCTTCCAGGGAATTAATACTCCTTTTGTCTTTGTTCTATAGGAGGATTGAGCTAAGACCGTATAGTCCTTAGGGTTCCAAATAAAGCTATCATTAGTCTTAAATGCATTTCCTTGAGAAATACTACTTGTGCCTTATTTAGATTTAAATATTTTAGTAAGTTTGATCTTTTATTTGCATTATTTAAGCCATTAGTATTTAACAATAAGAATGTTAAATCCATTTCAAGTTATTATTGGAAGAAACATTTTACTTCTTTTTTTTTTATAGGTTCATAGGTAGGTACTAGGCTATCTGCCCAAGGGCATTTATAAGCCTAGCCAGAGTGTAGCAGCTTTAGCTGCCCCATTGATTAATTAACTGAACCTCTGTCAAGAATAGCCAATGAAGTGATCCCAGGGGTGTATTTTCTATTACCCATCCACTCATCAAGGTTTCTCTTGAAGAGTGTTAGTGAGGGGCTCTGCCTAATGTAGTTAGGAATTTTGTTCCAAAGCATGGGGAGTCTCTGTGACAGGAATCTATCCCTCCAGCATGTTCTATTTATTGTTGTGGTGAGGTTTAGCTCACTAGAGCGAGTGGCTCGCAGTGACTTGGAGTTCTTTAGGTGGAGCATGCCCATCAATTCTGAGTTGGACATGGTTTGTAAGTCAGGCAGAGATCACCTCTGAGTAAGCGATATGCCACTGAGTAAAGACGGAGTTTCTCCTGTCGGGCTGTATAGGACATATGTTTGAGGCCAATAATCCTCTTGGTGAGGTACTTTTGTGGTCTTTCCAGCTGTTGGATGTGTCTTGTGAGGTACATCCCAAATGGGACATTGTACTCTATGATGGGTCTCATGAGTGACGAGTAGAGGGGCACTATAAACTCTTTATTTCTAGATGCGAACCCTTTAGTAATTAGATGGGCTACCTAGAAGGATTTCCTAACTACTTTGGCAATATGATTGTCAGAGGAGATATTACTATCTACCTGGGTCCCCAGATCTCTTATTACCTCTTCTGTATTAAGGGGGCTGCCACCTATGTGGTAATTCATGGGTGTTTTGTTTTTCCCAAATGGGATGACTATGCATTTTTTGGCATTTAGCTTGAGACCATGACTTTGACACCAGGTGTCCATCTCAGTAAGGTCCTTTTGGAGAATGTCCGTGTCAGCTGGAGAGTCAATTATGGCTTCCAATATGCAGTCATTGGTGAACTTGGTTAGCCATATTCCTCCTGTGTTTGCCTATACTTCTGAGAAGTATATGCCAAACAGTAGGGGTCCCAGGACTGAGCCTTGTGAGACACCACTTGTGACTGGTTTAGAGTCGGACCTGGAGCCCGCTATTCTTACCGTGTGAGTTCTGTCTGTAAGCCAGTTGGCAACCCATCTCATGACATAGGGGTTTATGTTCAGGCTGGTAAGTTTTTCTATAATTCCCGAGTGGGGAATGGTGCCAAAAGCCTTGGCGAGATCAAGGTAGGCTGTGTGAACCACCTTCCTCTCATCTATGGCCTTGGTGACTGTCTTGAAGAAGTCAACCAGGTTTAGTAGGCATGATCTGCCCTTAACAAAGCCGAACTGGGTCAGGTCAAATGTTTGGAGGTTCCCAATGTGTTTGTTAATGAGTTCCATGATGATGCTCTCCATAGCCTTGCAGACCAGGCTAGTCAGGCTTATGGGGCGATAGTTACCAGGGTTAGTTGTGGCCCCTCCTTTGTGGAGCAGAATAACCGTTGCTATGCACCATTCTATGGGCACATAGCCTGTGGAAAGGCTGAGGTTGAAAAATGTGTTTAGGTGGGGGGGGTTAGTTCGTTCTGTAGTTCATGCAAGATGTGGAGTGGGACACCATCTGGCCCCATTGATGCTATGCTTGTGGCTTTTGAAAGGGCTGTTTTCACCTGTGCGTCTGTGATTTCTGGGACACTACACTTTTCTGGTATTGTTGTGGGTCCTTTTGGGGGTGAGAGGGGGGGTGAAGTTTGCACTGAATCTATCTGCCAGGATGTTGGCAATATCAGTAGGTTCAGTATATTTTGTGCTATTTTGCACTAGCTCAGAGCATATCAATGAGATGCCATTTAGATCCTTTGACATAGCTAAAGAAGGCTTTGACGTTATCTTTTGAATCCTTGGCTATTTTTTTTTCAAAGTTAGCCTTGGATGATTTTATGAGGGACCTTAGTTTCTTACTGATACTGATCAGGGATGTCTTTCCTTCTTGGGATTTGCTTTTTTTCTGAGCTAGTTTCGTCCTTCTATTGTATAGCCTGTTTATGGCAGGGGTCCACTTGACTGGTTTCCTTCTCTAAGGGGAGTGAGTCTTGGTTTTGCTAGGGATGGCACTAAACATGCATCCTTGTAGGTGCTCATAGAGTGCATTTGTAAAGGTTCCTGCATCTTGGACACTGTTATCCTTTAGCGTGGGGGCTGTGAAACTTACCACCTCTGTCTTAAGTAAGGTGAAGTTTGCTATAGAAAAGTTTTTCACTGTGATTTCCTTGGTTGGGGGTGGTGGTGTGGTGCAGACATGCAGAGTGATTAGTTTATGGTCTGATCTAACCAGTGACTGGTTGACCTCCGGTGCGGAACACCTGTCGCCCATGTTGGTGATGACCAGGTCCAATATATTTTCACCTCTGGCAGAGGAGTTTACCAGCTGATCCAGGGCATTTGAGTTGATAAATTCCAGGAAGCGCTGGACCTGGGAGTTTGTACTTGAGTAGTTTTCCCAGTTAACAGTAGGGTAATCGAAATCGCCCAATATCAGAGTGTTCGGTAGGAACTTCATGTTTTCCAGTGTCTCCAGAAAGGTGGAGTGGTGGTCCTGGGTCATGGAGGGTGATCTGTAGCAGGCCACAATTTGCATTGCAGATTTGCCCGATGCTAGTTGCACATGGATGATCTCAGAGGTATCATGCTGCGCCACTAACCTGGAGGTGTAGGTATCCTTGATGAATATGGAGACACCCCCTCCTTTTGTGTTTCGGTCCATGTTCTGTGGCTGAAATGTGTGGTATGAGTTGTAGCCTGGTAGTGCTGGGGTGCTCTGTGGAGCCTTAAACCAGGTTTCAGTTACTGCATAGATGTCAAAGTTCTCCATACTGAGGAGTGCTTTGAGCATGTGTATTTTTGAGATTTAAACTCCTGGCGTTGAGCAGCATAACCCTCATTTTTTTTATTTGTGCTGTTTACGGAGGTGGGTTTGACTTTTGAGCCTTGCATAAAAAAGGCACTATGAGGGCATCAAGAGCCTTGGCCAGTATTCAAAAGCCTAGGGGTGACAGGTGCAAGCCATCTCAGGATGCTACTCAGGTCAGGGTCATACCCGCCTGGGCTACATGATCAGAGAGCTCTTCCATGTCTCTTTTCATGTAGTCCAGGGAGGTACATCTCATGTCATTCACACCAACATGAACAATGACAGAGTCATATTTGTATCTGTTCTGCAGTGACCTGAGTGCTTGTGTTATGTGGCGGACTCTGGATCCCGACAGGCAGCTAACAGTAACCTTCTCCTTGTCCAGCCTAATGAGTGGGACATCAGTGTGCCTGACTATAGAGTCGCCTATCACTAGTGTGTTAGGTATGTTATTTCACCTTAAGGGCTGTAATTGTGCAGCACACTGATTTTGTGTTTTATGTGTTGTCTGGTTTGTGATGGGAGGTGCAGGTTTTTTGGGTGTCTGCTTTGGAGGTCTCTGTTGCTTTTGCAGGTTTTTATTTAGAGCCTCCGAGTATGATTTTGTGTATTTATGTGTATTTTTTGCCAGTGCTGGTTTAGTATGTCTATGTGAGGCTGGAGGTGTGGTGCAAGTGTTAACCTTCTCCTCATGACTGACTGTTCCAGTCTTGGATGGAGAGAGCTTAGCCACCAATTTAGCTATATAATTGCATCTCTCGCATATGTTAATGTTTTGTGGTAGGAAGAGAGGGTTGTCTGTGTACATGAGGCTGTTGTAACATTGCCTCAGGATACCCAGGTTCACCAGCTGGACTGGAGAGTATACCTGAAATTGCCCTTTGGTCATGCCTGAATAGTAGGGTGTTCTGCTTAGTTGCTTGATTGATGAGGGGTGAATAATGAGCCTTGCCTTGCCGGGCAATCAAGTGTTGGGGTATATTAGTGCTTGCTATTAGGTCTGAGCAAGGACTGGACTGTAGGGTGCTTTTTAAGTGCTTAGGTTGAGAGTTAGACTACTTTCAAGGGAAAAATTGAAGAGGAGACTTGGTGGAGCGGGGAATAATTTAACCCTAGCTAACTGGCGTTGCCTGGATGTGCAAAACCGTGCAAATGCGGTTCATACAGCAAGGAAATGAAAGAGATAGAAATTAGCTCAATATGGCCTATAAACTACTAGCTTCTGGGCTGGAACCACTCCTCCAGGGACAGATGGCTGCTCAAAGCTCCCTCTCTCACAGGTGAACAGAGAAACCTCCTTCTATCCAAGTAAGGTATGGGCAACTCAGAAACTTGTAACACAGCCCTGAATTCAGCATTAGCCTGAAAACTGGACTATACTAGCTTAGAAAGGTGGGAAACAAGGAACAATTTTTTTGAAAAGATAAGGCACAAACTGTAAAAATTACACTTAAAACAGCTTTAAATGACTACAAACAGTAAAAAATACACTTAAAACAGCTTTAGATGACTACAAGCAATCAGAAAAGGCTTTTAAACAAATTACCCAATTAACTAGTAAAAAAAAATCTCAAAACTGAGCCCTGTTCCTGTAGTCTTCAATCAGACAAGTTCTAACTGCATACTCCTGGCACTGGGATGCAGGGGAACCTTCTCCAAAAAAGAAGGCCTGGATTAGTGCTCAAGTTATACAAACAAAGCTAGATTCAGCAGGCCTGAATCTAGTTTATGCGATAGCAAACAAGGCACACCAATTTCAGTAAGAAACAGTTCAAATATGCAGGCACTATAAGCCTCTAACCAGAAATTCCCAGCTCAGAAGAGTAGAGACAAGCCTCCCTTCCCACAAGAGTGCAGACCACAAACCTTCTTAATGTAAAATGACTGGTCTGAAGCCCAAGTACTTAAACCAGAACTAATACACTTTTAGAATAACAGACACTGAGCCTTCAATCAGCAGTTCCCAACTTAGAAGGATGTAAGCTACCTGTCCTGCTACAACAGTGCAGACCCTAAACCTTCTTAATGTAAAACAACTGGTCTGAAGCCCAAGTGCTTAAACCAAAAGGCTTAGAATGATAGCTGCACTTTAGTCAGGTTACTACCAAGCTGTAATAAATACAATTGAATACTTTTAAGAAGGCCTGGATTAGTGCTCAGGTTATACAAACAAAGCTAGATTCAGCAGGCCTGCATCTAGTCAATGCTATAGCAAACAAGGCGCACCAATTTCAGTAAGAAACAGTTCAAATATTTTATTTGATTATAGTAGTTATACCATATTCTCTGATAACATTGGATGTTATTTTTATGTGTGTAAACTTGGGAGTGTAATTTAATGTTCTTTCTTCTTTAAATATAAGTAGAGTAAAATTCTGGTCAGGCTTTAAAAAAGTACTTCTATAAAACATTAACTCTAAAGTATCAAATACAAGTAAATATGAATTTCCCATTAAACAAGGAATGAAAGTCATTCCTAATCCAACAGATAAAGATAGATCTATTGGATTATCACCCATACCTTTAACAGACAATATCAACTGAGCTCCATATGTTAAATTATTATATGGAGAATTTTCTTAAAAGAGATATGAAATTCTATATTATTCTATTATTGTTCTATAGTATTTTATATACCAGGATGGAATGTTAGTACTGTAAACAATTATTATGTTGACTTAGAAAATATCCAATATTTAGTTACCCTTAAGAGATCCCAAACATGTCAGATATGTCATTTTAGATAAATTAAATGCAACAGAGGAGCATACACTAAATAAACCAACAACAAATAGATTATTACTAAAATAAGTTGACTAAAAGGACTCTACAGGAGAAAATGAGTGATTACCAATGAAATATGAATTTACTGTAGGTGTACTGTCTTCCTTTACTTTCCCGCTCTTCAGCTCACCAACTTCAACTTACACTTATGAAAAGACATGGCTTATCAGTGGTATCCTGACTCTGAGTAGAGGCGCCCTACATTCTAGTGTGCAGTGCTTTTACATATTTATAGATTTACAAAGCAGAGTCTAAGAATGAACTATGATCACTATGACAATTCCCGTCCTGCATAGGGCACCTCCTGCTTCCAGAATTGGTAATCACATCAGGTCTAGAATGAATGTGAAGGTTCCTATATGGTAATCAAGACTTAACTTAGGTTAGTATTAATCAAATAGTATTTAGAGCATATTAGAGAGTTCTCAGGGCAAGTAGAATACTCTTAGGCCTCTCCTCCCTTGACCAAAAACAGAGATTTCCCTTCCCTTTCTTTCCCTTGTTGTAAATCAGTACTAATAAAAGAAATTCAGCAAACATAGGTAAACAGAAATAACATTAAGTAGTCCATCTTGTACATGGCTCGCAATCCATTAAACAAGTCAGTGACTAACATCACTTTAGTAAACATTATAAAGACAAATTAGAAATAATTTCCTAGCTCTTTAAATTTTCTGATAAAGCAAAAAGTTAACAATAAGCTATTTTAACTAAAAGTATAAAGCATTTAAATTTGTCCTTGCATGTATACATTTCTACTTATATTGTAGTGTCAATAGCTGTCTTTGAAATCTGTACAATATTTCACTTCTTCAAATCATTCCTTTTTCAATTCAGGTTTTGTTTTGTCAAAACGGCAACAATATTTCAAGGGCACAATTAATATTTAGACTGATGTTTCAAATAAATAACTTGTCAGTTGCCAATTGAGTTAGTTTAGAATGTATGGTTAGTGCAAATATAGCATGTTGCAAAAATAATATAGCAATAACCCACGCCTGGGTGTGGGTAATGCTGGATTTACCCACGGTTGGTGTGGTTTGGTCACGAGGGTGAAGCCCAAGTGGCCAAACAAAGCCAACCATGGGTAAATCCAGCATTACCCACACCCAGAAGTGGTTATTGTATTATCTAATGACATTATTTAAGAAAAAAATAATTGTTTTCTTAAATAATGGCATTGTATAATGCCTCCTGCTGCCCTTCAGCTGTCTGGTATTCTGCGGCAGTTCTGATGTACTGCGCATGCATATGCCTACGCAGTACATCAGAACTGTGTGCAAAAGCAACGGAGAAAGCAAGATCTCCGTTGCTTTTTACAAACTGTTTTGCTATGTTAAATGAGTTTAACATAGCAAGACAACTTTTAAAAAAGCAACGGAGAATCTCCGTTGCTTATTTTAAAGCTGTCTCACTATGTTAAACCCATGTAACATAGCGAGACAGTTTTGAAAAAAAGCAACTGAGAAAGCAAGATCTCCGTTGCTTCTTATAAACTGTCTCGCTATGTTAAATGGGTTTGCTTTAAAAAAAGCAATGGAGAATCTCCGTTGCTTTTTTTAAAGCTGTCTCGCTATGTTAAACTCGTTTAACATAGCGAGACAGTGTTGCTGTAAGAGTTATAGTAATGGAAAATGTCTGGGCAACCGGACCTTTTTCTATTACTATAACTCAGATTTACAATGTGCACACTGACCAATCAGCGTGCACGTTTTTGAATTTTAATGGCGGGTCGTTGTATAATATGTATTTTTTCATGTGCTTTAGAGACTGTCAAAAATCAAGAGAAAAACGAGTTGAATGGTAGGAGAAAGCTGAAATAAGCAAATACGAGTAACGTAATGCTAAAGCAACTAAAAACTTTGATATCTTTCAGTGGTAATAATATTCCACCTTCTTCAGACCCTGAACAACATAACAATGATACTTATATAGCTTGTAGTTAATTGTCAATTATTCATTCGATCAACCAATAAAAATAAAACCATATAAAAATACAATATTTAAACAGTATAAAACCTGCTCTAAAAAGTTACAATGTTAAATACGTAATAGTCAATTTATAAATGACATTATGTGTAAATGTGGGCATTGCACAGTGTAAACACATTCAAGTGACTACTGATATCAATATTAATAACAAACAGTACACAATAAATGGCTCCTTTAATTGTGAGTCCAAAGCTGTAGTATATGCAGCTTGCTGTCAGGTTTGTCCCTCATTTTATATAGGTAAGACAGAGCGGAAATTAAAACAAAGAATATACAAGCATTGTTATGCTGTTAGTAAAGGAGATGTTAACAATGCTCTTGCTCAGCATATTTTACAATTTCCAACACATGAGTTTTTATTTTTGGTTGTACACCAAACACTTTTGGACCCGAGAGGGGGGCCTTGGCAACTTTTATTAGAACAAAATGAGTTGTATTGGCAAATCAAAATGGCTGCATACATTTTCCCTGGTTTAAATGAATTTGTGTCTATTAAAAGCCTGTTAAAATTAAGAGCTTTAAATAGATAACATATTAATTTTGCATAAAAAGTTTCGATTTTGATATTGTATTTCTTTGTTGATTAAGGTTGAAACATAGTAATATTAACATAGTTTCATATATATTATATATATATATATATATATATATATATATATATATATATATATATATATAAATATGGACTCTGTTTTTGGTCATATATTCAGTATTATTATGATCAGACTTTAGTCTCTAACCAGCATGCAATTATTTAATATATATGTTTTACATATCACTATATTTTTATGTGACTTTACTTAGCTAAATATTTTAGTTCTTACAGTAAATTTATGTCATTATCATATATTATACATTTTCAGTTTAGCCCTAGTAGCTTTTAAAATCTTATTTTGTAGTATAATATTTATATATGTTATACATATATATTTAATGTCATTTATAAATTGACTATTACGTATTTAACATTGTAACTTTTTAGAGCAGGTTTTATACTGTTTAAATATTGTATTTTTATATGGTTTTATTTTTATTGGTTGATTGAATGACTAATTGACAATTAACTACAAGCTATATAAGTATCATTGTTATGTTGTTCTGGGTCTGAAGAAGGTGGAATATTATTACCACTGAAAGCGCTTACCATATCAAAGTTTTTAGTTGCTTTAGCATTACGTTACTCGTATTTGCTTATTTCAGCTTTCTCCTACCATTCAACTCGCTTTTCTCTTGATTTTTAGCAGTTTTTTTGGTTTTCTTTAGAGACTGTCATATGCAAGTGACATATATAATGTAGCATATATAGAGCAGAAAGCTTATGGATTCAGGTTGTTAAAGTAAATTATGTTTATTAATCAGGCAGTTTCATTTAAATTCACAAGTAATTTGGGAACATTTCAGTTGAGTTTCCAGGAATGTGTAGCCCAATGTGTCCACTTTTCCTCATAAACATATGTCACAATTCATTAAACTAAGCAGAGTCTAACATCTGTCTCTTAATCATTATAAAGACAAAGAATAGCAATTTTCTAGCTCTTAAAACTTTCTGATATCGCAAAACGTTGACAGTAAGCTATTTTAACTGGAAGACTATAACATTTCAATACTTCCTTGTGAATATACATTTTTACTTTCACTGTAGTGTCAAGAACTATCTTGGAAATCTATGCATTACTTCATTTCTTTCAAGTCATTAATTTTACAGTTCACATTATATTTTGTCAAAATGTCAATAGCTTTTCAAGGGCACATTTTATATTTAAACTGATATTTTAAATGAATAGCTATCAGTTGCCAAGTTAGTTTGTACAGAGTGTGAGGTAACTGCAAAAATAATTTATTTATTTATTTATTTATTTTATTTTACATTTGTTGACCGGGATAGTCCGACTGGATATATGTCCATTTTCAGCGGAGGCCCGGGGAGAAAAGCTCCACAGAGAAGACAATACAAGTAAGTTACAATACACATAGAGGAAAAGGAGAGAAATACAGGTTTACATATTATTATGCATTACTTAATTAGATACATTTGGCAACTATAACATTAAACAAAGCTCAGAAGACAATGATGTTTCAATTTTCAGTACAGTGACTGGTTCTTTATAGAACTCAGAAGGACCATGAAGAAACTGTCTAATGTGAAACCAACAAAAATAGGATAGTGGTCAGCATAATTTAGAATTTGGTTAAATCAAACAACCCTGGATTTCCAGGTAGGATATTGTTATCTATCTAAGGCAACTAATCTGGATTTTCACATGGGCATAGCCATTGTATGTTAAAATATTGTTCAAGATTATTTTTGAATAGACCAAGGGAAGTAATAAGTCTTAGGTTATTAGGGAGGGAATTCCAAAGCTTTCCTATAGAATTGGTAAAGAGAGCAGCCTCACCTCGCAAATTGTTAGATTTGGTGGTATGGACCAGAAGTCTGTTTGAGGGCTAAGATTGGAGTAAGGGATCAGTAGTTTATTAAGTGATGGGGTTTTGTCAGGTTGTTTAATGATTTTAAATGCTTCAGTGAGTTGGTTCATTTTGAGAAGATTAGGTAGTTCTAACCAGTCAAGTTTCCTTAAGTTAAGGCAGTGATGTGTTCTATAAGGTGCTCCTGTTACAAATCTGGCAATGTGATTATAAGAAACAGATAGTTTATTAATATCACATTTATTGAGGTGGAAAAGTACAGGAGAGGCATGTAATAGGGTGGAGAGGAGGTGCAGCAATGGCTAGTTTGGCAGAGGGATTAGAAAGTTCTTTATTCTATACAAGGATCCAAGTTTCTTGTTTACAGTCTTTATGGTTTGACTGATATGCAAATCAAATTTAAGTTTGTTGTCAATTATAACGCCTAATAGTTTTGTATTGGTATCAGGCACAATGATGGTACCATTATTGGATTGAATGGTGAAGGTACTATTATTCGATTGTAAAGTGAGATGCATGGGAGGAGGGGCTGAGGTAGGAAAAAATAGTAGTAACTTAGTTTTTTTTGGGTTTAGGATGAGTTTCCGCTCCGAGAGCCATTTTTCTACTATAGTAAAGCAAAGTTGGGTGGCTATTTGTAAATTGGGGAGACATCTGAGCAAATAAGGGTGGAGTCATCTGCGTATTGGATGCAGGTGGCTTTGGGGATAACTGAGCGAAGTTCATTTATAAATACTGAAAAAAGAAGGGGACCAAGTATAGAGCCTTGGGGAACTCCTATAGTATTTGGCAGCAGTTGAGAGAGCTTATTTTGCCATTGGACTGCTTGTTGCCTTCCAGAGAGATAAGCGTGGAACCAGCTAAGCGCTGGATTATTGAGGTGTAAGGTTTTCAGAGTGTGGAGAAGTAACTGGTGATTGACCATATCAAAGGCTTTTGACAAGTCCAGGAAGAGAGCAGAAGATATTTTTGTTGTTACGGTTTTGATTAACTGTGTCAGTAAAGGAAAGGAGGACTATGGTGAGTTCTGAAACCATGTTGAGACTTGGTCAATAGGTTGTTTAGGGTAAGATAGTGAAGAAGTTGTTTATGAACACATCTTTCCATGATTTTGGCTATTGGAGACAATATTGCTATTGGTCTGTAGTTCGATGGTTCAGTAGAAGAGCCACCCTTGTGGAGTGGTATGACATAGGATATTTTCCAGATAGAGGGGATTGTGGCCTCAGTGATGGTTTGATTAATCAGAATAGAGATGGGATAGGCTATTACATCTGCTGCTATTTGCAGGTATTCTGCTGGAAGTCGATCTGCAGAGAGGATAGTTGGTTTAAGTTTTTTCAGTAAGGTTCTAATGTAGGATGTGGATATGGGTTGAAAATTAAAGAAGGGGAATGATTCTTCTAAAACATTTTTAAGGGGAGAGGAAGGGGGAGGTAGTTGATTGGCTAGTGACTGTATAGTCTCAGTAAAGAAGGAGTTAAAAGTATTGGCTACATCTTCTGGGTTTTTACCAATAAGTGTCTCAGGGGTAGGGGTTGACGATTTCCCTGTATGGAGAAGATTATTTAAACCTGCCCAGAACTTCTTAGGGTTATTCTAGTGTTTATCTTGGAGGTGACAGAAGTAGTTCTTTTTGTCCAGGGTAATGGCTTTTATCATTCCTAAGCTGCTGGAATTTAATACGATCTAGAGGTACCTTAGTAGGCCATATATCCCAGGCCTTGTCTCTAAGTTTAATTTTGGATTTGGTTTCTCTGGTTAACCAGGGTGCTATCCGGACTTTAGTTCTGACTACTCTGTTAGGTGCATGAAAGTCCAGAATATTAAGGAATGTGTCAGTAAAGAGTGTCAGTGGAAGAGTTTTTAGCTTAGACCAGTTACAGGATTTGAGTTCTGTTAAAAATTGTGTTGGAGCAAATTTCTTTTTATTTCTAACAAGTCTGTGTGTGGGGAGGTTTGTGCTAGTAATTTTGTGTTTTAATATGAATGTGACTAGGTGGTCACTGAGATCATTAGGGAAGGTCCCAGTGGTATAATTATGGGTGAGGTTATTAGTAAGTATCCAGTCAAGTATACTCTCTTTTTGGTGAGGATTTCCTATTCTTGTGGTAGAGGCTATACTTTGGGAGAAACCATGTAGGTTTATGGGCATAGGATTTGTCTGTGAGGAACATTGGGTCCAGTCAATGTTGACATCTCCTAGTACAATGGTTTCTTGAGGGTAGTTAGTGGCTAGCCAGCTTAGTGTATGCTCCATAGTTTCTAAGTTGTTCCCGGGCAGAATGTAAATTACAAAAAGATTGATACTTTTTTGGTTATTTAAACATAATTTTAGAGCAATTGACTCTGCATTAGTGACCTTAGGTGGTTGGATAGGATTCATTATGATATTAAGTGTACTTCTGTACAAGACAGCTATACCACCACCCTTTTTTATCTACCCTAAATATATTATACCCAGGTGGGAGAATCTCATTATCTTTGGTGGCTGGTTTGAGCCATGTTTCTGTTAGGCACATGATATCAGGGAGGTGGGTGGCTAGCATGGCATGTAAATTATGAACCTTATTATTTATGCTTCTTAGATTAAGATGGAAGATGAGAAGGGAACTAGTTGACCTTTGGGATAAGATTGGAATGACAGAATCGAGGTTAGGGGATGGACCTGGATTTGGGTGTATATCGCCATCCTTAGTAATACTTTTTTTCAGGTAGTCTAAGAGTCTAAAGAATTTATATAGTATCTTTTGTCCATGTCTTGTAGTTGATGCCTTTGGATATAATTGGATGGGATATGTACTGTTTATACATGACGTTTTTATGGGGTAATGGAAAGGAGAAAGTTCTTTAGGGAGAAGATTTAGGGGAATGCAAGTTTGGCCCTTAGGGTAGTGAAATCCTATAAGTTTTAGGTTTTCGTAGCTTGTTAATGAATGAGGGATAATTATAAGTGGTAGTATAAGAGGAATAATAAGATTCATTGATTTTGACAAGTCAGAAGAGGGAGGTTATTCTAATAAAATAGATGGAACCAGAGTTTAGATGACAAGAGTTGGTTAATTGATTAGGGTTGTGGGAAGGAGTGTAGGTAATAGGGAGGTCAGTGTGATTGGCTCTAAGGTGTAGGGGGTGTGGTTTTAAGAACTAATAAATGAAAGGATAGTGGGGGCGGGTGGGATAAGGGGGCAGGGTGGGGCACGAAGCAAGCCCGAGCAAAGCGAAGCGGAGTGGGGATGAACCAACCAGGAGCTTTCTGGGTCTTAAAGGTTGTACACTGCAGGTAAGTGCAAGAACCACTTTTGGCAATACTAGACCTGATTTTAGAGCACTAGTAGATATTGCAGGTGAAACTCTAGACTCACGCCCTATGGTTCACTCTGTTCTTACTTAAATGGCTAAAAACTGGAGGTAAAGGCTAGATATTTTCTGTCTGGTATATACAGCTACCTATGTTATATATTGTTGTGTTTCTTGTCCAAGTGAGCTTGCCTTAAGGTATTAACTAAGAATAAAACAACTATTTTACAAGGGTATAGTTAATAACCTTTTTCTTTAGAAATATAGGGTAGTGTGGCTGAAAGCTGGAGCCTGCCTGTGCATTCGCACCACTGTAGATGTCCTTAGTGTTTCAATAACTAGGTCTTAGTTGCCACGCGGTTATTTTATACAGGGCAAGTACCTAGGTGGAGATAGGATGACAAAGTACAGACTTGTTTTAGTATTGCATTGTTACCATGGCCCAAATTAGAATAAATGTGAAGTGTTATTAAATGTATATAGCAAAGTTCTAGTAATTTAGGAACATATGCAAAGGACACCTTACTAGAGATCAAACAATGCTAACACAGTCTCTTAAAAACAACAGATATGTTACCAGATGCTTCTCAATTTTCTTTCATGGTCCCTCATTAAGCTACTTTATCTCAAACAGTGAGCAAGATAAGCAAAGACATCAATTCAAGTTGGAAAAGCATCAATTCAGATTGGCGTGTGGTGATACACCAAGTGAAATTTGGCGTTAGGTATGTTACAATAATTGTATGAGTTATAAAGTACCTCAGTCCTTTTCTCATATTGCATTACCACAGACAGCCAAACAAGATATAAAATACAGCTATTTTAAGTTTTATGCAGTCATAGTTCAGCTTCAGGTTAGTGAAAAAAGAGAAAAAAAACATGGATCAGCTACAACAAACAGCGTCAGTTAAGAGTGTGCTGATACTGTACTATTTAGTTAAGGAACAGCACACTGTATAAGTTTTGCGCTAACAAGACGGTTCATTTTAGAATTTAATTATATCACTGATAACATGTTGCAAAAAGTAATATATATCTTTTCATATGCTCTAGAGACTGACAATTTCAAGTAACATATAAAATGAAACTTTTACAGTGCAGACAGCTTGTGAAATCAGCATGTTAACCTGAGTAATACTTTTTAATCAAGCAGCAACATTTTAGTGCACATGTAGTTTGGGAACATTTCAGTTGTGTTTCCAGGAATATGTAATCCTATGAGGATACATCATAAAATATATATAAATAGTCCTATTATGTAGTTATTTTACCTTGTTTAGGTTGTTTTTTCATTTTAATAACTAAACAACATTACTTTTTCTTAGTATTTGTTATCTGTAAGGCTAAATGCAATTTGCAGATCCAGTGTCCTTAGAAACTGCAGCATTTGTTTACTGTTGCTATGGCAATGCAAATAGAATGAAGAAAGCTTCACTTCTCTTAACCAACAGTACATTTTTCCCTCATTTTTTATGTATTTGTTAATACTAAAAGGAAATAATTCAAAGGACATATATATGTACATGAATGGAACATTTCAGAGTTAATCACAAACATGTCCCCAATCCCAATAAGCATAACAGTGACTATCATTAATCTAATAAATATTGTAATAACAATTAAGTTCAGTATTCCAATTAGTCTACCTTAAAACTAGATTATTTTAGACTATTATTTATCTATGTTTTGATAGTGAGTTATTAAATATATATACAGACTATATTAGTATAGTAAATAAGAGATAATTTAGAAAGGGAGACAAGATGCAGTTAAAATAATAATGAGAAAAGAGAGAAGAGAGAAAGAAAAGAGAAAATTAAGAGAAAATACACATATACTAGGTATGTTGATTTACAGTATAAATATTTTATGTGCTATATAACCCTCCTTCTGTGAAAGAAAAGTACCCTGTTTTACATACCTAAGGTAACGTGAAAACTCTCATGTGTCATCTATTTTCAAAAAATATAAAGATTCCAGTAGTTACCTTTGTTTTAAAATTCCAAGCAGTAAAATTGGTCCTTTAAAGTAATGGTAAAACAATTCATATCATAGTAGATGCTTTGAGAGATTTGGCTGTAATAGTATCAGTCTTTTGCTTCTTCTTTTTGACATCTGTCCAGACATTTGTTTCGTTTGTTCTCTTGAGAGAAGGTGACATCCAATCCATATCTTCTGGTAAAGTAATCACATTATTAGTTTTAATAAATGAAGAGGCTTCCTCTAAGTCAATAAAAGTCCTCATCTCGTTGGCATATAGTATTCTTATCTTAGCTGGATATGCAAGTTGTGCCTTGATGTTATTTTGTTTCAGAAACTTTACCATTGGCCATACTTTTTTCCTTTGTTCCATTATTCTAGATGAATAGTTGTTATCAAATCTTATCAGGCTCTGTTTATATTTTAGAGGTGCCTTCCATCAAGCAGATCTTAAAATCAGTTCCTTGTCCAAGTATGAAAGAAATTTGATAATTGGTTCATTGATTGACCTGGGAGGAGAGTTTGAGTTAGTGGCAGGTATCCCAAGAGCTCTGTGTGCCCTTTCAATGCCAAAGGAAAGTTCTTTAAATTTAAAAAGTCAGGGATCCAGCTTAATAAAACGGAAATAATATCCTCACCTTCTGTGTTTTCAGGTAATCCAAAAATCCTGATGTTATTTCTCCTCTCCCTATTTTCCAAGTCATCTACTTTATTAACCAACCAAGTGTTTTGCTTAAGAAGCTTTTCTTTCTGTGTTTCCTCTTCTTTAAGTCTGCTTTCTAAGTCATTTAGTGAAACATCTATTCCTGTTATCCTTGTCTGGTGTTGTTGTAGCATTTCCTTGAGGGTGTCAGCCTGTTTTTGACTGCTTGTTTTAAGATTTTCCAGGTTCTCTTTAAAATCATCCATCTTCAAAGACAACTCCTGCAGGGTAAATGCCATCTGTTGTAATTCCTTCTTTAAGGCAGCGTACTGGTGAGAATTCTTTGAGTTGCTCATTTTAACAAGTAAATATATCTTCAAGCTTTTTGACAGGAAAGTCTTTGTAAAACTTCACCAAAGTTTCTAATTATGTAAATTAGTCCTTTATCTATAAGATTTTAAACTTTGAAGAAAGAAAAATAAGAAAATTTTTCCTGTCTTATTAACTTGTTATATGGACCTCTAAAATACTGCTGCTTTCAGTTAGCCATTCAGGCTCCGCCCCCTCAGTATGGTTCTTATATGACATACATTCAAACTTGAACCCTACTCCCTAAGCAGCTTCCTAATAGTCCTAAGAAAGAGTCCTTACTTTCTTTTCTGTTAAAGTTAGCAAGACGAAATCTTTATATATTCTGCATGACAATGACAAACTTATACTTGAGTGTGCTTGACCTTAGTTCTAGTATTTAAGTGAACCTCTGATGATCTAGACAACAATGCTTCCACACTGACTGCTTCTGTTACCCTAGCATGCAACTCTTTGGTGTTACCTCGCTTAGAAATTCATAGGTAGTAACTAGTGGGTCTATATTAGAATATCGACTTTTTAAAACCTCGAATGTTCTAATATCGACCCCTATTCAGTGAACGCTGACTATATCGAACACGCTGAATAGCAAATTCTTTTCCAAGGGAAAAAATATGCTGTTCTGATACACATACACACAACACAAGCACACCAAACAAACAGCAATCCCCACACATACACCTAAAATTCTACATCTAACCTGACACTAAACTGTACATACACCACTAGCTATCCACTTACCTTAACCCTAACCCTAAGGTCGGTCACTACCGCACACTCACCTCACCCGCACCCTAACCCTAACTCACCTACCCCACCCTAACCCTCACATCCACACAATCACACATTTACCTAATCCCGACCTGTAACTATCCACCACAGTGCTGAAAATAGCGAAGGCACAGGAACGGCCAACCAAATTCCTTCCCTAGGAAGAAATTCATTGTTCTGCAGCTTTGCTATTTTCAGCATTTGCTGAATATGGGTCGATATTAGGAAATTTGAAGTTGTGAAACTTTGATGTTCTAATATAGACCTGTAACTAGTCATGCAATTTCTGGAGATGACTGAAGAGCCTAGCACAACTTCCCTATTATTCCAGAGCACTGTCTGGTTAAGTGACTTGTTCAGAATCACACAGTAGGCAAATGCAGACTGAGGGAATTCAGCTTTGGAATACAGGAAGCTGTTGGTCAACTGTTCATAGCTTTAGTCCTCTGTGCTAACTGCCAAAGTGATCAGATATGAATTTAGTCAATGGCTTATTAATCTAATGACTCAATGAGACAAAATCACTGGAAGAAGAAGCCATTTAGACAAAGATTTCTTCAGTGCAACCAAAATATTCAATATGCATATTCTATGGCTGGCACATTCAGTGATAATGTTACTTTCTGCCCCTTGGGGTCACAGGAGAACTTGAAAATCACATTGTGATATAACAGTACACTTCTTGACTTGCACTTTTCTAATATTCTTAGGTTTGTAGCCCTGGTTGATGTCACAGGATAATGCAGTCATTTCTTCCATGGATTACTCCTTATATTTAAGCCCTCATGGCTCAAAGCTAATGACTCTAAAATATATACCATCAAAAACTGTTTCCACTCACGTCTTGTCTTAATAGAGAAAATTTAGGAATAATACTAAACATATGCTTTTTAATAACAAATAAAATTGCTTAATGGCCAGAGAAATCTTCAGCATAACAGCCCAAAGCAATATTAACCATTTACTTTACTCAGGAAAAAGTAATCAGTCCTAACCCTATTTTTTGTTTCTTACTTACAAGCTGCCACCAAGTTTAGTTTATTCTTTAGTGATATAATTTTGACTCTTATCCCTACTGCGGCTGGATCTGATACTTTTAAGTCTCTTTATGTTCTAAACCCTTGTTCCTTTGCTGCTGGACCTAATCCTCACAATTCTTTTCCAAACTCTGTCACCCCTCTCATTCTTAAACTGGCTTCCTCAATTACTCTCTGAAAGTTTCTGAAGAAATTAAATCCCTCATTGATAGGTATTGATGGCCTCTGACCACTCTCTCTGAAGCAAACTGTTGTTGCTATGACTTTTTCACTTTGCCTGAATAAATAATTCCATATTACTCTGCTCCATAGAAATCTGGAAATACAATTCATCCTGGTTCTTTAGCAGCATTCACCCAATTACCAAAGTTTCTCCTCTTTTTTTAAAATAGTTGAACACATGTCCACATTTAGCCTCATAATAACCTAAATGACCATAAGATGCTATTGACGATTAGTATGGTTACACTGAGGAACATGGCAGAAAAACTGCCCTACTGCCATTTACAGAACATGTTGATGAAAAATTCAGTCAACTGAGTGTAATGAGGTCTACATCGCTTGACATGTTAAAGGACTACAGTACATTGGCTCTTAATATTCTCTTCTTAGTTTTGCCAAATGTGACCTTACTCCCCTTTGCGTCAGGTTTTCCAGTTACCTTGACTGCAGAAATTAGTTCATCAGGAGTGTCAGTGGGCTCTGTCACTTTCACAATTTCCCAGGGCTCTGCCTTTAGATTTCTTCTACTCATGTTTATGTCAAAAGCAAGTACTTACTTTGTGATGAAGCTAATCTAATATGCCATGCTAACGACTCAAATTTATGTCAAATATCACACTTCAAAACATTTCCAAAACAACATGGACAATGCTAAAATATCAACCTTAACAAAAATAAATAATAAAAAAAAAATGTCCCTATGCACCAGATCCCCCTAGTGACTCCAGATTTACTAACTTCAAGGCTAATATCAAGCAATTTGTTTTTGACAGTAAAATAATATTCATTTACTCCAAATATTTAGCAGCTAGAATGGTATATATAGCAATAATGTTCAAGGATAATGCAGTTAATTTTATTATGATGAAACAGCATGTGATGACAGTGTCAGTGCTGAAACTACATTTTCTCTAATGCTTCTGCCCTGTTCCATGCTGCTGCTTGTATAATCAAAGTCGTAACTCAGTCACATCTTAGCTTTGCTCTCCTGTACCGATGGATAGTGAAATTTGCTCTTTATTTCAGTTTTTAAAAACTAAAGTCATTTAGCCATTTCTGTGGCATACATGTTTAAAGTCCTGGCTATGACATGGGCTACTTGATTTTGACTAGTGGCACAGATAAGTAACACCTGGCAAGGGGAGGATGGGAGTAAGTGATCACTGATGGCACTATCATCCTAGAGGACAGAGATTGCTCTGACTTCGATGACACCAAGTGTGAGCTCTATGCACTACACCCATGGAGCAGGAACCTCTGAACACATTCTGCCTGTGTGCCTGTGTGCATGCCCATAAGCCAAGAAGACATGCACAGGCATGATCCCTGCAGCTGGTAGCACTGAAGGAGAGCTCAATGAAATTTTGCAAAGAGTGGGAAGATACTCCGATGGGGGAAATGTACATCACACAAATGGACTTGTAAGCTGAGGAATGAAGGGGCCAGTAAGACATAATGAGCAGGAATAAATGGGATGTTAAGTCTTTTGCTGAGCTTAGGCATGTCTGGCTACCTCCGCAACAGAAAAAGTGAGACAGTTAGGCAAAGGTAGTTGGGCCATCAGACAGGTCCTGTGGAGAACAAAAAAAAAGAAAGTAACATTGTAAAGTCATGTAATTGTTAGCAAACAGCAATAGCTCCAGCAACCTATTCACAGCCTAGCATCCTGCGACATTCTTTTTTAATTCTGCTGATCTGTTAAAAGTAACCTTGGGCAGTAAATCAAGATTTAGCCATCAGTGCAGTCATTTTCCACAGCAATCAGAACTATAAATATGCTATACAGAGCAAAGAGCTTCAAGACAGCTCATGCTAAACTATCTACAGCAACAGCCTGTCTCCCTAGCCTTCAGAATGCCTCGAATATCCAAACTATCCTTCACTCTCCACAGGTATCCAAACTTCAGCCCGTCAACAACAAACTTGCTAAATATTCACTGGTGGATATACAAGTCACCACTGTATCTTGATTTGAAGTATAACTCAAATCTCATCTGGCTAAAGCTTGCTCATTCTGTTCTGTTCTATATTACCAGTTGAATGCACAGCTTTTCTCTCTACCTTGCAATGGTTCTCTAGTGACATACTGACAGATTTACTCCTGGACTATGCATATCACCTGCAACTTATCTGAAATTTCCATATTTGCAATGATTGCCTTTAAAATCTAAAATAGATTGTTACTTGAACTTCATCAAATTTCCAAGAAACAAACTTTCAGCTCACTGTCAAAAGATAGTGCTAAGCCAATCGGTGCTGCAACTGTGGTTGTTGCCTCACTCCTAAGGCCTACAATAACAAGCAGCATATCACTCCAACATAATGCATGCCTGTTCTCCACAAATCAGTACATCCAGTGCCCTGCCCGCTCCTCCCCTATCTCTCCCATATGAAACAATAAATAAATAAGCAAACAAATAAACAAGTAAATGTTTTTAAGTATACCAGACTGAACCCTCACTCATGCCCCATATCCAGGTTTTATACTTTATGTTTTGATTTACATTTGTATTAACTGCCAATGATTCCATATCAAAAGCACATAACATAGATGTAGCAGAAGTTCCATTTATTTCAAAATCATTAGTGATAAATGTCTCATTCCTGCAATTAAATGTGACCCTGTATTTTTATTTGCTTTTGTCTCTGTGGCAAGCAATAGAAGTTATACTACTTGTTTTCCAAAGGTTTTTCTTTGACTGCCTTGTCACTTAATATAAAGGCTTAAAGCCAAAGTAGTATTCTCAATGTTTTTTTCTTTAACTGTCATCCACTTAATAAAAAGCTTTTCCTGCATCTAAACTCAATATTAAATTATGCTGGCATGTGTTTATCATGTATTTCAATAGTTCTACTGCTCTTTTAACAGCATCTTGGATCTAAACACAGGGACACATTATGTTAAGTCTGCCATTACTAGTTTCATATCCATTATGCTACCACTTACAGAACAATACACCAAGGAAAGAAATGTTTTGAATGTAGCAGAGTCAATTGAGTTTGTGGCAAAGACTAAATGGTATAAAACACAAAGACAAATATTAAACTGAAAGTTTATTTGCATTCATTAATGGAGCATAAGAGAGGATGCTACATCCTCTAAAATGAAACTGAGTGTAAGTATGCTAGTGGAAAAAGCACATGAATCTTTAATGGTTTTCATCTGCTGCATTTCTCAAAGCTGCACTTATAGCTTATAAGTGGTCAAGCTATTAGTTACAGTTAGGTCTTATGTGTCTTCACTTGAATGGATAACAAAAAATAGCAAATAGTTGCTTAGCTCAGAGAGGTGCAATCCTATTAAGGTTTTTTCACCATAAATCAGAATCTCGTAAATGAGGGTGCTAGTGCAATATATTATAAACTGTTCTGCTTCCTTTATTACCAGTCTCAAAAGGTGCATAATATATATGTAAAGTCTGAATGCAGCAGTCCAATTTATTTTGAAATCATCAGATATTAGTAGTTGACAAAGTTATTTCTACCTGCATTAAGAACTATTTCATGTTTCCAAGACAATGGGTGGGAGTATACACAAGGAAAGTATCATGGAAGAACTGCTAGGGTCTCAGTTGTGATTTCTAGTAGTGTTACAGTGACAATAAGTGATTGAGAGAGATGAGAGAGTCACGCTGAACAAAAGCCCAGTAGTGGCTCATGTTCATGTACTTGAATCAAACACAATGTAGCTGGAATAACTGCAGGCACCTACTAACAGATAGACACACACACACACACACACACACACACACACACACACACACACACACACACACACACACACACACACACAGAACCTTGCAGTACGTACCTTTGCTTAAAGGTCTGATGTTACCATAAATTGCAATGGGTATAAGCCATAAATAAGATGTGTACTTTCTCATTGCTTTGGTCTGAACTAGCATGGTAGAGCATGTCTTTGAATCACTCTGCTGTGTTATTCCAATCATAGTGTATGGCTCCAGGCAAGGTGCCAGACTGCTGCATTTGGGATATCTGGCAAGACTGCAACCTTCATATCACTGTAGCACTACACCTGTCTTTGAATCACTCCCTCATATTATAGGGAAAGCAATGCATTTAATGAATAGTGATTACAAGGTTACAGTGAAAACAATTTTACATCTGTAGCAGCTTATCATATGTGTTTCAGGACATAACAATAAAGTTACAAAAAGCAGAAATGTTAAAATATTTATATTATTTAACAGTTTATAAACGTAACTTAAACAGACGGAGGTATAAAGATGATAAATGCAAGACAATTAAACTGAAAAAGAAACGGAATCCCTAAAGCAATGATTTAATAACAAAATAATTGCAATCTAATTTTAGTGAGGCAGTCACATGAAATAAGAACATACTATCTGCTGTAGATGACTGACTAAATATTTCCTGTCTCCACACTGACATATGCCCATTAATGAACTGTCACAGTATGTGAACGGTTTATTACACTTTTTAGAATTTGGCTTTCTGTAGTAACCCTTTATTCAAAATAATCATATTTAGTTTTTTTCCTTTCATTTACTCATTCATTTTCTGATAGTAGAATTACCTTATTCTTGGTCATGAACCAGTCACTGCCTATCCTGACAACCAGTTGCTGTAAGGCATGAATTAAGTGCAGAATAGAATGTCTAGTGTTTATTACAAGATACAGTCATACTCACACTGTATGTACTTCTGCTGGCAACTTGAAGGACTACTAATTTATTTATCAGCATGTCTTTAGGATATGGGATGCAGCTGGAGACCACAAAAAACCCTACACTGAAATATAGAAAACAAGTAAGGGTCCTTGTATACCCCATCCACATGAAGTGTTCTGCCATTCATACCACTTACTTATCATAACTCCATGGTCACATAACAGAGGGGGAAAATAACCTACAACATACTCACAAAACTGTAGTCTCACAGTGCAACTCATACATCCAAAACCATTTGGAGACTGCACAATTTAGAGACATTAGAATCAAGAAAAGAAAATTACAGGACACACAATTCATGGAAAGACGGAGCTCACAAGAAAACAATTGTCTTGGCTCTGCCTGAAGCAATCCATTATGAGGCATAAATATCGAATGTCAATTTATTATCAATATATCAAGAGCAAAACATCCCACTCACCCTTAATGTAGAATCAGTAGGTTAAAAACAGTATAAATAAAATCTAGAAGAATGAATCAGAAAGTAAATTTTTTTTTTGCTAGAAGAAAGCCCCCACATATCCTCACATTCTTCACATTCTGGTGACTCTAATTAAAACTAGCCATGAGGTTTCTCAGTGCCATGGGTCACATGGGTAAGAGAATATCCCCTTAATTCTGGTGTTCTACCACATCTTAGTTACTATTACTCATTACAGCAGACATGAAGTTTATTCTGCAATGTTATGACACATGGTAAAGGTGCCATCAGTCACTATATGCTGTCATGCACATTCTTCTAATTGACTTCATATGAATTCACAAGAATGAATGCCCTGAAAGACATTTCCCAATAACAGCTGCTTATAACTCACAGCCTGAGCATTCAAATATTTGTAATACATATACTCAAGGCAGTTGATGCAGTCCAGAAATCCTTATAACACATATACTCATGGTTGTAAACTGAGTACACAAATCTTTATAACACATATTCTCATGGCTGTAGAGTGAGTACACAGATCTTTGTAAAACATGTACTCGTGGCTGCAGAGTGAGTATACAAATCCTTCTTACACATATGCTGATGGCTGTAGAGTTAGTACACAAATCCTGGTAATACATATACTCATGCCTGTAGATTGAGTAAACAAATCCTCGTTACACATATACTCATGACTATAGAGTAAGTACACAAATCCTTATAACACATATACTCATGGCTGCAGAGTGAGTACACAAATCCTTGTGCCAAATATACTCATGGCTGTAGAGTGAGTACACATATCCTAGCAACACATATACTCATGGCTGTAGAGTGAGTACACATATCCTTGTGACACATGTACTCAATGCTGTAGAGTGAGTACAGAGATCCTTGTAATACATTCTCATGTCTGTAGGTGAGTATACAAATCCTTGTGACAAATGTACCCATGGCTGTAGAGTAAGTACACAAATCCTTGTGACACATAAATGCATGGTTGCAGAGGAACTTCACAAATCCTTGTGACACATGTACTCATGGCTGTAGAGTGAGTAGACAAATCCTGGTAACACATATTCAAGGCTGTAGAGTGAGTACACAGATCTTTGTAACACATACTCCTGGCTGTAGAGTGAGTGCACAAAACTTTGTAACACATGTACTCAACTACAAAAAGGAGAAAGGCAAGAACAAATGTAGGTAGGGATGTCAGAAAATGAGTTTGAGTAGTTTAAAAATGTGCAGGTGTTTGATGCAAAATTGAGAGACAAACCACTATAACATATTAGTAATAGGACATGGTGGGACTTTGTACCAGCTAGCATTCTTGCCTCACAGCACTTGAGGTTCCAGTCTAGCTCCTGTCTGGGTGCCTTTTGTACAGACTGTGTACATCCTCCCTATATGTGTATAAACTGTTTAAGTTATTGCAAGGGTCAATGATTTCCTCCCACATCTCATAGGCATATGGGTGGGGAGACTGGCAATATGTGTGTGTGTGTGTGTGTGTGTGTGTGTGTGTGTGTGTGTGTGTGTGTGTGTGTGTGTGTGTGTGTGTGTGTGTGTGTGTGTGCCCACATTAGAGTATGTGAATGTCCCATCTAGGATTGTTTCCATGAATGGTTCCAGTCTTAAACATGTTGCTGGACAGAACTGGTTCTGGGTCACTCTAATCTTAAATTCAATAAAATCGGTAGTGAAGATGGGTGGAATACCATGTTTGTTTTATTATGATGCATCCCACTGAAAAGAGTGAAACCACAGACACATTTTATACTTATACTGAAACACTCCAGAGTATACATCACTGTGAAATAGCAGTGTACCTATATTGCTGGGAGAAGACAAATTTTCCCCTTGTCTGTTAAACAGTTTGCAGAAATTCCTGTAAGATGCAAGCAATGCCATGCCTTGTTGCTTCCTTATAGAAGCTATGTTAAATTTTGCTTTCATGTGAAAAAATAAAAGTCGACTTTTCTCATACCTTTTTGAGTTTCTTTTCAGTCATTGAAACTCATGCTATTTCTTGCTTCTTTCATTCCTATCTAAGCAAAGTAAAAGAGTGAAATCAAATACAAATCATGTGGTAGTATATGTATACGTGTTGGATTTCAAACAAAGGGATGATCATAATTCTCCTTACGAAGATAGTGAATATTGTGTGTCAGGTGTACAGAATGCAGCTCTGGAGACCTTCTTGAAAAGGAAGGTCAGACTGATGGAGAACATATCTGGTAGGTCACTGATAAGTAGATGAGCAGAAGACATATATTACATGGGAACATAAGGTGCTGAGAGGAAAATGTGATGGGATTACACTTGAAAGGAAAAATAGGACTGTTTTGTCTGGAATTTATTTGTAACAAGTTTTTAACTGCAGTTTTATTAAAGCTGTGATTTTTGCCGTGGTTGTCCAGTTGGTATATGTTTTTTCAAGTTTACTGATGACACCATAGTAGTGGGGCTCATCACAAAGGAGGATGAAAGGGTGTACAGACAGGAGGTGGCATCTCTGATCAGCTGGTGTGAGGGGAGCAACCTTGACCTGAATATAAGCAAGACTAAAGAGATTATCATCAACTTCAGAAAAAGGAGAATAAACTACCCAGTGCTCATGATCAATGGTGAGAGTGTGGAGATGGTTAAGAGTACGAAATTCCTGGGTGTACATATATCAGAGGATCCCTCGTGTCAGGAAACACCAGCCAACCGGTCAAGAAAGTGTACCAATTCCTCCACTTTTTTAAGAAGACTGAAAAAAGCTAAGCTTCCTCCTCATGTTCTCTCCACCTTCTATAGAGGTATATATATATAAAACCCTCATGGTAATCATCATAATGAAGTATCCCAATTGTGTCTTACCTACCCAAACTTCTCAGTTTTAAGACACTGTTGATGGAAAGCATACTATTTAAACCAGGGAAATGATAGGCTTCAAATTTTAACTGCCACATCAATTCCTTAAATTCCAACTTCAAAGATTCAGGACCGCCCCTATTGTCCAAAGTTAATTGGTCTATGACCATAAAGGTAAACTCATGGTCAGGGTTCTCCTTGATGTGCTTCGCCAAAGCATTTTCCATCTTTTCTTTCTTGATTGCATATAAATGTCAACGAAAAGCTACATTGAGTTGTGGCTTAAATAAATAGTTTTTTTAGTGGCATTCAGCGTTGTTTCCCTTATTGGAATATTTCTTTGGCTGGAATCGTGGTGAGCTGATTGGCAAGCTTTTTTCAGTAGTTTATCCATGTCGAGAACACATAATTGAAGGTTATGATCGGTGAAGTGACCATAATTCTTTGTAGTGAATTAAGCTTTATCTACTCCATGTATACTAGTTACAGGTGAAAAAATCCCTAAGTGTTTTCCCAGCTTTCAAAGCCATAAAACGCTTAGCGAGTGCTGTCAGAGAGGTACTGTAATGTAGTCCATTATGTTTACACTCACCTTCCACACCTCTCAACTGTCTAGATTTTTACAGGACATCCAGTTAATTGCTTTGTAGTTTTTGTCTGTACCTCATAAAATCTGTGGTTTGGACAAACCACTGAGGATTAAAGTGACTAAATAATGAAGTCCATTTGAGTTCCAGAGTTTGTATCCTTCAGGAAGTGGATGCTAATACATCCTGTTATCAACTGAGTTTGTTTGAGAAGTTGGGAACAAGTTATCAGTACAGAGTGTGGGCAGAATCAAATCTTTTATTTCTTCCTTTATCATTTGCTAGTCAGTACAGTCAGATTTTATTGCCCAGTGCTAAATCCAATCTTAACATAAGCAGGGAGCAAACAACATTGTTAAGTTTGGATCGCACATTACTCTGGTGCTTAACTGGTTTGTCTTTTTCTGAATAATGGAGCCTAATCAACATGCTCCATGCATTACAAAAAGATTAAGTCAAGAGTATGGCCTTTTATATGAGCTGCACAGGAAAGCTCCTGAGCAAAGTCAAAAATCTCTCCGTAAATCTGTAGGGATTCCCTGACAACCCCCACCAACTCATCAGTGACCCAGACATTGAAATCTCAAGGACAAATCAGTCTGCGACAACTAGATACTATGTCATTAAGAAAATTGTTGAACTCCTGTAGAAAGTCCCCATATAGATGATAAATTAGTAGAAGTCTGAAAGGTTTGCTCTAGTTACAACTTAATATTCAGGATTCAGTATGAATTGTCTTAACTTATCTCATCTAGACAGGAGTCAACAAAATGAGTATAGTAAAAATAAACAGATTTTTAGGGGGCTTGGTCCCCTAACCACCCAGATGTAGGGATTTGCCTCCTCTGCTCTCAAACATATTATTAACTACCTCTGAAGACACTTCACATGGGGAAGGGATGCTGAATCTCAATTGATGCGAGTTCTCAGTGATGTTAGCATACAGTGAGATTAATGGTTCCCCATACAGAAAGGAGAGGGATGCCTTCAATCCCTCTGAAACATCTGCATCTGAGATGGAGAACAGATTTCTTACTGCTTTGTTGATATTAATCCAGCCATGACTGCAAATTATTGAATAACCAAGTAAAATGCCTACAGCTACATAAAAAAAAAGTTCTCATCTAGCCATGTTTCAATAATCAATACTAGACCAAAGCCTTGTATCAAATCATAGATAATTCCTTGTTATGCAGTGATCAGATATTACACATCGGTCCTAGAATTACTGGTCCTCTGTAATGTAGTGCATTGTGTTTCATACAACAGTGCAAAAGGTGCCCCAGCTATATGAATACACAAATATACCAAATGAAAAAGTCCTACATCTACCTGAGGGGAACAGTTTGTGTTATCAGCTTTCAATTATGTGATATAGACCCAAAAGGACAATAAACTTCTCTTCTCTTGAAACTCATATTTATTAAAAATGCATTTGGCAATGCATTAAAATTCAAGAGATCTGCTGAGATTCATAATTAAATAGCATATAATAAAGCACTAATTAACAGATATGCAGCAATGTAGTTAGGGTGGGTCAAAGGGGGTGACTGTTCCGGGTCCAAAGTATTAGGGGGAGCAAGCGGCAAATGCCATTAGGCCTTCAGTGCAAGTGTATTACCGATTACTGACATTCATCCCAGTATCCTGGTATTGCACTTGACGTTATAATTGAAGCACTTTAGAATTCCTTATGTGGCATAACATGTAGCAACTCTTTTTTTTATTAATGAGCTAGCAGTTTCCTGCAGTTTAAGTTATTTTTCTTTTCTTATCTCCTCAATTTGAAGAGAGTAAATGTGAAAGAACAGACCTGGTCTGCTTCTTAGATAAGGACAGGGTAAAGAACATTTTTTTCCTCAGCTTAGGATTGAGGAGCACAGGTAAGGTAAGAAGAGTGGATCTGTCTTGCTCCATATATAAAAGGAGCACCAGATCAGGTGACAGCACCAGGCACCAGAGCTATACTTTTGTTAAAAAGCAACCTGTTTTAATTAGCTTTCGTCTGTTAGTCTGCTGACTATTTAGTTTTACCTTACTATCGTTTCACCATTGAGTTTTATATTATATATTGTTATTAATCTTAATGCATGTTTTATTGGGATGTTTGATGTCTTATTTATTTGTACACATTATTCTGTTTTGTTTACTTGTAAAGTACCTGGAAAAGGCACTTAAAATAGTTGAAACTGAACCTGTTTATGTAAAAAATGTAGACAAAACAGCAAATAATATGTATTAAAAAGTTTGCTTCCAAACAGACTCAGACATCAGAATGCTGCACAGTGGTAAAGACAATAAGACTGCCTTTACCAACCATTGACAAGTCTGCTAGGGGAGAGGAGAAAATTGTCAGGTGCCAACTTTATTTATTAAGCACTCTCACTTTATATCATAATCATAATTTCATTGCTTCCTAAGACCAATACCAAAGGAGGAGTTGTGATAATATTAGCATGCATACTCACTAAACCTGCCTCTAGGTATGGTACAAAACTAGATGTTAAACTGGTAAAAGTCAGCATTTGTAGGTGTTTATCAGGTCTAAGAAACCAGCAAGAAATAGTTTGACTTTGTTAATTTTTTAATATTACAGATGAGTATAAAGACTGCCAGCACTTTAACCATTTTTTCTATGACCGATGAAACCCATAGGTCCTTTCTTTCAGAATAGCAAACACTTGTTAACTTGTAGGTATTTCTTAAACTGCAAAAATAGACCCAGGCATTGAGTTCTTCAGTCATTGCATCAACTACATCAGAGCCACAAAAGCATTTATTCAAACAATGCAATGTCCAGGGTTTATAATACTGCAGTAACAACAGTCAAAGGGAAAACATGTTAAAGATATTATCAACATGAAATCAAAGCATTGCAGTATGTAAAACTATAGTCGGACAGTAACATTAATTTGTGATACAGTAGATGGTGCTGTTATACTGTGAAGTAGAAATCCTAGATGCTTGCAGACAACATGAATGAAAAGGTATGCAGGCATGCTGTATTAACCCATTGCAGCATGCCTGCAGTACCAAATGAGGGCTGTTTAAAACAATGAACAATTCTGGAACAGGATCCCAAATAGTGTTTTTGGGGATAGGCAAATATCATTGTGAAAATGAGGTGACTACGAATCTGATGTTGTCTTAGGGGTAAGCAATGATCATTGTGAAAAGAGGGTAAGTATTAAATATGTATTTGGTCACATATGATGGCAATGACAGCAGCACAAGAAGCAAGTTTTCTTAAAACAAATTTATTCTGAGTGACAGCTAAACAAGCATGTAATATAATGTAGATATTACCTGACACCTAAGTGTCATTAATACACAGGTGGTAATGTGCAACGAATGAAACAAAACTGCCTTGAGCATTCATTCAATTAGTCAAAAAAGTTTTATTTAATCACTAGTTGTTATGAGGCATTTTTTTTCAAGTAGACTGCTAGCTATAGATGAGATCTGTGTGTTGCCAATGTTATATAAAATAGAAGACTGAAGTACAGTCTGTAAAGAAACATTTCTAGTGTCCTGCTAAGTATGCAGTGTTGTGCATAGATTTCTAAGTATCTGCATTATATAATCCTCCTCAGACCTATTTTTTTCCTTTTGCCTTCATTTTAAAATTTCTTTATTTTGAGCTCTGGAAAACTAAAGGCAGGAAATATGGAATACATCAAATATACAGATTTAGTAATGCAAGTGCAAAATAATTCTATAGGAAAATAGTTACAACAGTTTGAGCTCTCATTACCTGGGGTCATAGTCACAGAGCCCCCATAAGTAGCATCATTGACTTTCATTGGCCCTTACTATAAGTAGTCTGCCCTAGAAATTCTGTCTAACAAAACTGATGTCATAAGCACAAATATCCTGTTATTTAATGGATGTTAGAGAATGTGCACTTAGCTGATGGAACAACCAAGAAAGACTAGTGAAAGAGACAATACTAGCTATGAAGTCCTACATATACCAGCAGAAGCATATTATCTGCCTATTTAAATCTCTTTACTTGCTGAAAATCCAGTTCTAGTATTTTCCATAGGTTTCTGCCTAAGAGAATACCTCAGGTAGTATTTACAACTAATTTCACTAAGGATTTTACTTATCTGTCTAGCTTGTATAGATAATTGAACTAGTTCTGCCTTAAGATGAACATACACAATTCTCTCCTTCATTTCAGGCAATAATCAGTTATCTCCAGCACATCATGGCTTCCACCCTAATCATAGCACTAAAATGTATCGACTTAACTTTATAAACCAAAACAGAAATGAGAGGAAGCTTAGCCACTATTGTCTTCACTGACCTATTAAAGGCTTTTGACACTATTTCACACACAAAACTGCTAAAATAACTGTCCTCCCTATGTCTAGATATACACACACTCACTTGGTTTGAAAGTTGCTTGTCCTATAGACAAATAAGGCTGTTCAATGGCAAACTAACACCTCCCCTTTCCTTCCTATAGCAGTTGGTGACCATCAGGGTTCTATTCTCAGCCCTGTTTTATCCAACATATTTGTGAATGACCTCCACTCAGCAAGCAAACATACAAACATCCTTCAATATCTAGATGAATCCAATCTTCTTTTTGCTGTTAAACAATGCATGCACTGAAAGAATCGACACAGGATTCCCTTATCTCTTTTGAAATATGGCTATTTGATTCCCAACTTCTTCTGAACCCCCAAAATGCAAGCCCATCTTATTTACCACAAAACAACTCTACACAGAATTCTCTTCTCACGCTAGCGTCTGCAAACAACATAAAAAAGAATTACTTGGTTGCCATCATTAAACTAATATGTATAATAATTGATGACAACTTGAAATTTGACTACCATGCAAAAGATGTAATAAAAAATCATCAGAAAATTGACACCATCCACTGGACAAAACCTTACCTAACAGATAATGTTAGGAAACAGACTACTTCAGCTTTTTTTTTCCTTTCAACTCTCTTCTATACAACCTTTATTCTCATTAATTTTCAGACAACCTAGACCAATCTACTTGAGCAAGACTGCAAAAAGTAGCTAAATTTGCTGCTAATGTGACTTACAGATCTCACCATTATATAGTACTAAAGCAGCTATGCTGGATTGAACTGTCTCACTAGCTGACAATATCTCAACTACTTACCACACATAACCTTACTGGCAAACCTGAAAAATGCCATAGCCTATAACTGATATCCTTCAACAGGTCTCTTCACTCAGAAGATAGAAAAGGTACTGCTAATAACTAAATCAAGTACCTCTGCTGGTAAATCTCTATTCCTCCTTCATCTCAAAATCTGGAATTCTATCCCCTTTGCCCTTAAATACATACTTCAGGTGAAATCTTTCAAGTCTGATTTAAAACAACCCCCATGAACACATGGCTGTGTTCATACGAGAAAACACTACCACAGGACCTTGCTCCAGCAAATAAAACTTCTCCGTACTCAGTGGTAAAAGCTGAACGCAAATTTTATTATTAAGCGTTTTCGCCTTGCTAAACTAGCTTGGCTTCTTCAGAGATCAAATAACAAAAAGCAATAAGCAATCAAGCAAGCTTAAGTACTCTAAGGAAATGATGTCACTAAAAAAACATTATCTTGATGTGAAACTCGAGAAAGATTTACAAAAAGGTGTATTTCTCTCAAGAATTTTTAGAAAGCCAACGTACTGCAATTCGTTCTTACACTTTTCCAGCCATCACCCACGTGGTCAAAAGAAGGCCATTGTTAAAGGCCAATTTGTCAGGGCAGCGAGAATGTGCAGTACGTTGGATCTTTTCTATGCTGAGTGTAATGTTTTGGCTGACATGTTCCTAAAGCGAAATTATCCTTTTAAATTTGTACAAGATATAATGGATGAAGTAGCCACAAAAAGAGAGAATGGTTTTTATAGAGCTATTTTGTCAATAAATGTAGTGGAGGTTGATTTAACAAATACTTCTTCTTATGAAATGAGGTTTGACAATGAGAATAATGTGTCCCTTGAAGGAACAAGATTTGACCCATCTCTTAGTTACATTACTACATTTAGCTTTGATTCTAGGGAGATTGTTTCAATTATTAAGAAAAATTGGGACTTTATTTTAGATAATCCCTTGTTAGTTAAAAAGTTTGGTACTAGCCCCAAATTTGTGTTCAAGAGGAATAAAAATTTAAAGGAATTATTGCAGACCAACAACTCTGATAAAAATTTTAACAGAAAATTGGGGATGCACTTGTGTGGTTTTTGTAACAGATGTAATGTCATAAAAGTGGGACAAACTTTCACAGTAAGGGGCAGAAAATACACTATCAGAATGCCCCTTAATTGTGAAAGTAAAGCAGTTGTTTATATTGCTTTTTGCAACTGCTGTCCGTCTTTCTATATTGGAAAGACGGACCGCAGGTTACGGGATCGACTTTACGAGCATTTGTACGCCATGAGAACAAAAAAAGCTAACAATGCTCTTTCTAAGCACGCAATAGATTTTCCAGGACACAGTTTCTCCTTTATGGCAATAGATCAAATTTTTCCATCTATTAGAGGGGGTCCTTTCCCATTATTGCTGGAATTGAAAGAACTGGAATGGCAGTTTAGAACGGATGCCTTCCATGCCCCTGGTCTAAATGACAACTGTAACATTTTACCTGTTTTAAAATTAAGGAGTTATTACTCTTGACTTTTAGCTATTATGAATTAACATGTCTGACATATTTTGTATTGTCTATCCTATTGATGTTTCTTTCAAAGTAATGTAGAATATTTATATATATATATATATTTTGTTTTGGTATGTATAGAGAAAGGATTAACTAGTATTGACTAATAGTACTGTTTAGGAGTTATTGTCTTGCACCTACAATAATAATATTTGATAGATATAGAAATGTTTTTAAAATGTGTTCCCTTTTAAAAAAAATGTTTTTTTAGTGACATCATTTCCTTAGAGTACTTAAGCTTGCTTGATTGCTTATTGCTTTTTGTTATTTGATCTCTGAAGAAGCCAAGCTAGTTTAGCAAGGCGAAAACGCTTAATAATAAAATTTGCGTTCAGCTTTTACCACTGTGTACGGAGAAGTTTTATTTGCTGGAGCAAGGTCCTGTGGTAGTGTTTTCTCGTTTTTACAAGTCTGTCTTCGTTCACGTTTTACATGGCTGTGTTCATGCTCGACTCCTTGCTAAACAAAATTTTGAATTAATGCACGTGGTGTATTCTAATCTGTGTTATCTCACACCCTATCTAAGTACACTATACTAACGTATTATATCTATAGCCTGTGTATCTCTCATTCTTTCTCTATAAACCACTTACATTCCCCTCCCTTTTCTTAACAATTACTAAACTTCTCTAATTCACTACTTATTTTTATTACACCCCGATATTCCCCTTCAACATTTCCTGGCTCACTACCTTGCTTTTTCTCTCCATCTTCTTTCATCCACTTTCACATCACATCCTTTCTGTATCTCCCTGTACTGAGCAGCAAACCATATACTGACATCTTACAGCTTCTCCTCACAACAATAATCCTATATCTTTTTACTTAGCTTTATTGAACCATCTTCTTATTCAGCTTTTCAACTAATCATGTGTTTCATCCTCTAGCATATCCAATGCATGATCCAACCACTTCCTGTGCTGACACCTGTACCTATTTCCCTGGTGTTGCCTCTCAAACTAATCTTCTTACCTTACTCCTGCTGCACACAGCTGAATAACTATCATTTCCACCAGCTCATTACCTAAATACTTTCCGCCCTCAATCCTCACATTTTAAAAGCATGCTTTCACAAATTACTTTCTCCTCTCTTTCTTTCTTTTTTTTACACTTTCTTTGTTTTGAACTATAGTTGTGCTCATGTATTAGATTTTATTCATGACTAACAATTTTTATTTATTGAAATATACTGTTGTGTTATGTAAAACTGTTTATGCTTTACTGTGTTCTATTTGCATTCACTCTACAAAATTGCTTAAAGTAATTTTATTTTTTCTTATCTGATATTTATACCATTTCTCTGTATGCCTCCACTGAAAAGAGGAAATGTCTGCCCAGACAGACAATCCTGATAAAGAAATGTTAATTACTAAATAAATACATAAAAAAATTATATTGGGTCTTGCCATATTCCATTTTATGGAGCAGAAAGTAAGATTAATATTTTATGCTTATTTGTGCTGTAAAATATTATTGATGGTGGGTTATTTACAAATCACAATTTCTCATCACCAATAATATTTTATAACACAAATCTATCTGAGAGATGTGACAATTTCTGCTACAAAATATGTTTCTTTGAATCCTTTACTCAGAAATATAATTACACATAAAGCATGTAATATTAAAGTTTTGAAACTAAATGCAAGTACCAAAACTCACCTTGCAACTGCAAGCACTGAACACCCAGCAGTACAACATTTTTATCACTGTATGTTCAGCTTTATTTAAAGAGAAAGGCCTTTCCATTGTTACCCATGTCCTCCACCAGGAAAACAGTTTTAGGAGTAGGAATTAAAATGGCTTGGTTGTTGTTAAACTTGAAGTTTAACTGGTAACAGATATTATTAATTCTCTAGAAGGTACATGAGTGTAATAAGAGACCTACACCATGTTAATTATTAAAGTTTGCCTGTAATTGGAATTCTGTTCACAACCTTCTCCACCAAAAAAATTATAAACAAAGAAATAATGGTTCATAAACTAAACTGGATTTACAGCAAAGTCTTTAGGTATATCCAAAAAAGAAATATTCTGGCAAAAAATGTCAGTGAAAAAACGCTATGCATAAAATCTATACTTATTGTACTATCCCAGAAATAATATCTGAATTAGGAAGAATAGCAGAAGTTATCAACATTACCCTGTAAGCAAAGTAAAGGAAGCATTCCCATTGAAAGCCAAACAACCCTAATTGCAACGCTCATTACAGGGGGACTTTAAAGTGTGACTAGGGGGAAGATATACTTGTTTTGAGATTGTGGTATCTTGGACTATTCTTCCTACATCTAGGTGCAACAATCTTGGAGTTAGCATGCATAAATAGCAGGGATGCTGGGGTACAACCCTCCAAGTTAGAGAAGGTAGAGAAGCCCCACCCCAGAGTGTAAAAAACAAAATAGCACTCTTCCATGCATGGCTAAATCATACTCTACCAGATATAGTAGCAGTCTCAGAGACATGGCTAAAACCCCACATTACTGACTCTGAGATTGTACCCCCTGGCTTTCAAGCACTCAGATGTGACCGCCAAAACAAAAAAGGAGGAGGAGTAGCCTTAATCTATAATAGCCTACTGAACCTCTCTCCTTACCAGAACCCCACTCCTCAATTCAACAATGCTGAACTAGTCATAGGAATTCTCAAACTGAATAACTATAAAAGTATTTGTGTGATGGCCATCTATATCCCCCCTGGAGATAATACTACCACTCTAGAAAACATTCTCTTATGGGCCTCAACTAACATTAAACTTGAGACATACATATTAGGTGATGTGAACATTGACTGGAATAGAAGCAATAACAACCAAACTCCCTGCCTTAAAACCCACTTTAGCGTGGTTTTGCACTTGTAACAGACTCAGCACAGCTCCTCTTAGTGTCCTGCAGAGTTCTACAAGCAGTAGAGAGTGAAAGAGAGACTTTAACAGATTATAAGTACTTTTTTTCTACTTTCCTACCAGCGACTGTTTAGTCTCGCTGAAAAGCGAGTTTTCTAACTATCTGAGTTCTGTAAAGTTAGTTTTTCTGCATTTTTTCTGCATTTTTTGTGTTTTGCACTTTAAAAGTTCTTTTTGCCTTGTTTAATTGTTGTAGGCTACACACTCAAGTAAGCATTTACTGTATTCCTGTGCCAAGCTTCTGTTGTATAAGTGAAAAAAACAAAACAAAAAAAAAAAACAAAAACAAATATCCTTGTTTCCCGCCTTTTCTGAACTAGAATAGTCCAGTTTTCAGGTCTTGCTGAATTCTAGGCTGTGTCATAGTTCCTGTGTTGCCCATATCCTTACTTGGATAGGAGGAAGTTTCTTTGTTCACCAGTGAGAGTGGGGAGCTCTAAGCAGCCTATCTGTCCCTGGAGGAGTGGTCTCAGCCCAGTAACTAGTAGCTTATTGGCCATTTTGGGCCATTTCCTATCTCTTTCAAACTCCATGCCTTAAAACCCGCTTTAGCACAGTTTTGTGCGATTTTGCACATCACTCAACTTCGCGCAGTGCCGTTTAAGCAGTTTTTAACAATTCCCGGCTCCACAAAGTCTGCTCTTCAATTTTTCCCTTAGAATTAGTCAAACTCTCAAAGTAAGTACTCATCCTTCTTTCTACAGCCCAGCACTTGCTCAAATTTCTCAGTAAGCACTAACAAACTTTAGCACTACACCCCCTTATACTATCCAGAAGTACAAGGTTCCCTATTCGTCCATTCCGGACAATCAATAAACCAGTTCTTTAAACTATCCAGGCATGTCCAAAGCGCAGTTTCAGGTATTCTCTCCAGTCCAGCTGGTAAATCTGGGAATCTTGAGGCAATGTTACAATTGCCTTATGTACACAGACAACCCTCTTCTTCTTCCAACAAACTCAAATATTTGTGAGAGATGCAACTATACAGTTGAACTGGAGGCCGAGGTCTCTCAACCCAAGACTGGCACAGTCAGTCAGGAGGAGAAGGAAACCACTCGCACCACACAACCAGTCTCACATAGGCCAAATGCACCAGCAAACAAGACACATAAACTCACAAAAACATACTCAGAGGCTCTAAATAAAAATCTGCCAAAGCAGCAGAGACCTCCAAAGCAGACATCAAAGCAACCGCTACCCCACAACAACGTTCACGTATCACATACTTCAAGAAGTCAGTGTGCCACACAGTCACAGCACCTAAGGCTAAATAACACACCTAATACACTAGTAATTGGAGACTCTATTGTCAGGCACACTGATGTCCCACTCACCAGACTGAACAAGGAGAAGGTCACTGTAAGCTGCCTGTTGGGAGCCAGGATCCACCACATAACACAGGCACTCAGGTCACTCCACAGCAGGCACAAATATGACTCTGTCATTGTCCATGTTGGTGTGAATGACCTGAGATGTACCTCCCTGGACTACATGAAAAGAGACATAGAGGAGCTCTCTGATCATGTAGCCCAGGCTGGTATGACCCTGACCCTGAGTAGCATATTGCCCTCACCAAGAATGATGCCGCAGTATAAAGACAAAATGATCAATTTTAACAATTGGCTAAGCTATTGGTGTCATTCAAAGGGGATCCAGTGTCTGTCAGCCTGGGATGACATGCTCGACAAGTCACATTGCTTCGCCAGGGACAGCGTGTATCTGTCACCCTTAGGCTTTTGAATACTGGCTAAGGCTCTTGCCACCAGCATAGTGCCTTTTTTAGGCAAGGCTCAAAAGACAAACCCACCTCTGTAGACAAAACCAGAAACAAAAAACTAAGGGTAATGCTACTCAATGCCAGAAGTCTAAACCTCAAGATGCATGCACTCGAGGCACTCCTCAGTATGGAGAAAATTGATATCTGTGCAGTAACAGAAACCTGGTTCAAGGCTCCAGAAGGCACCCCAGCACTACCAGGATTCAACTCATACCATTCCTTTCGGCCCCAGAATTCGGACTGGAATACTAATGGTGGGGGAGTATCCATTTTCATCAAGGATACCCACACTCCAGGTTAGTGGCACTGCACGAGGCAGCAGAGACCATCCATGTACAACTAACAAAAGGTAAAACTGCTTTTCAGTTCATAGCCTGCTACAGATTATCCACCTTGTCTCAGGATCCCCACTCAACATTCCTGAGAACATTGGAGAATATAAAGGTCTCACCAAACACCATGATATTGGGGGATTTCAACTACCCAAACATTGACTGGGAAAACTACACAAGTCCCAACTCTTTTGCCCAATGGTTCCTGGAGTTTATAAACTCAAATTCCATGGAACAACTGGTCACCACTCCCACAAGAGGGAACAACATATTGGACTTAGTCATCACCAACATGGGGGCTCAATGTGCCAAACCAGAGGTAAATCCCTCATTGGTAAGAGCAGACCATATACTTATCACAATGGACATCCACATCCTGATCCCACCCCCAGCCAAGGAAACCACTGTGAAAAATTTCTCAGAAGCAAACTTCACACTTCTCAAGACCAAGGTGGAAAGTTTCAAAGCCCCAAGGCTAATGGAAAATGCTATCCAAACCACAGAATCCTTTACAAATGCACTCTATGAGCACCTACAGGAATGCATGGATTGTGCCATCCCAAGTAAAACCAAGACTCACTCCTCCAAAAACAGGAGACCAGTCTGGTGGACCCCGGCCATAAATAAGCTATACAACAGAAGGAGGAAACTATTACATGACAAGGCAAAATCCCAAAAAGGAAAGGCATCCTTGATCAGTACTAGCAAGAAACTTCGATCCCTCATAAAATCATCAAAGGCCAGCTTTGAAAGAAAAATCGCAAAAGACTCTAAAGATAATCACAAGGCATTCTTTAGCTACATCAAGAATCTAGGTGGCAGCTCTCAGATCTGCTCTGAGCCGGTGAAAAATAGCACAAAATACACTGAACCCACAGACATTGCCAACATCCTGGCAGACAGGTTCAGTGCAAACTCCCCCCTTCCCCCCCAAAAGGGCCTGTGTCTATCCCAGAAGAATGCAGTCCCCCAGACATCACAGACACACAGGTGAAAGCAGCCCTCTCCAAAGTAAAAACAAAGCATCAATGGGACCCGATGGTATCCCAGGCTGCGTCTTACATGAGCTCCAAAACTAACTAAACCCTTACATGAATTCACTGTTCCAACTCAGCTTTACCACAGGTTATGTACCCAAAGAATGGCGTACAGCAACAGTGATCCCACTCCACAAAGGTGGCGTCACAACGGATCCCAGGAATGATCGCCCTATAAGCCTGACTAGCCTGGTCTGCAAGGCTATGGGGCACATCATCATGGATCTCATAAACAAAGGCATTGGGAACCTCTAAACACTGGACCCCACCCAATTTGGCTTTGTTAAGGGCAGATCTTGCCTCTTAAACCTAGTTGACTTATTCGAAACAGTTACCAAAGTCTTAGATGAGGGAAAGGTAGTCCACACAGCCTACCTAGACCTTGTAAAGGCCTTCCACACAATACCCCACTCTGGTATCATAAATAAGCTTACCAGCTTAAAAATCAACCCATATGTCACAAGATAGGTTGCAAACTGGCTCAGGAATAGAACTCACATGGTCAGAGTCACAGGTGCCATGTCCGACTCTAAACCAGTTACAAGTGACGTCCCACAAGGATCAGACCTGGGACCCCTCTTGTTCAGTATATACTTCTCTGAGGTACAGGCAAACACAGGAGGACTGTGGCTGACCAAGTTCGCAGATGATTGCAAACTGGGAGCCATAATAGACTCTCCAGCTGACACAAGCATCCTCCAGAAGGGCCTTACAGAGACTGATACCTGGTGTCAGAACCATGCCCTCAAGCTAAATGCAAAAAAATGTATAGTCATCCCCTTTGGGAAAAACAAAGTGCCCACAAAGTACCATATAGGAGGTAATCCACTAAATACGGAAGAAGTAATTAGGGATCTGGGGACCCAAGTAGATAGTAACCTCTCCTTTGACAATCACATTGCCAAAGTGGTTAGAAAAACCTTCTATATAGTCCATCTAATCATGAAAGGGTTCACATCTAGATCAAGAGAGGTCATTGTGCCCCACTACTCATCACTCATCAGGCCCATAATTGAGTACAATGCCCCATTTGGGATGTACCTTACCCGACACCTGCAACAGCTGGAGAGACCTCAAAAATACCTCACCAAGAGGATCGTGGGCCTCAAACAGATGCCCTATGCTGCTCGACTAAAGAAACTCCAGCTCTACTCAGTTGCTTACCACCTACTTAGAGGTGATCTCTGCCTGACATACAAGGCCATGCCTAACCCGGAATTGTTGGACATGCTCCACCTCAAGAAAACCAGCTCCATTAGAGCTACATGCTCCAGGGATTTAAACCTTAGCACAACAATAAATAAGACATGCTGGAGGGATAGATTCATATCCCAAAGGCTTCCCACGCTCTGGAATAGAATCCCAGTCCATGTTAGGCAGAGCCCCTCACTGAATCTTGATGAGTGGAAGGGAAATCGTAAATTTGCTCCTGGGATTAATTTTATGGCCCTGCTGGACATAGGCTCAGGAATCTAGTTTAAAAGGGAGGCGAAAGCCAACGCATTCTGGCTAGGCTTATAAATGCCCTAGGGCAGATAGTCTAGTATCTACCTATGAACCTATGAACCTATAATAATCCCTCCCTATCTATCAGTCTATTTAATTTCACCCAACTAACAAATGGCATTACCAGACATAACAAAAACAACCCCCCCAGGGTCCACTCTGGACTGGATCTTAGTCTCCCACCCTAATAAGATTTCTCACTCTGGTATACTACCTGACACAATGAGTGACCATCTCCCAGCCTTCATTCACCGAGCTACTCACTACTCCCCTCACCAACACCAACACACTCACACTCGTAACCTTACAAACTTTAACCCTTCTATATTCTCCAAAACCATTAAACTAACAAATTGGGGCATCCTAAAAACTCTTCCACTAGATAAGGCCTTAGACTTTTTCAACTCTACCTTCCTAGGCATCCTAAACACCCAAGCCCCACCTAGAACAAAATGAATAAAACCCAACTCCACCCCTTGGCTAACAAAGGACAGCAAAACACTTATGCTACAAAGAGACAAAACCTGGAAACTTTACAACAAAACCAAACACCCTGCTACCCTCCTGAAATATAAGCAACTCTGCAATCTTACCAAAAAGCATATTACAAATGATAAAATATTACATCAAACTGCAGGCTACCCACTCCAAAAATCCTAAACAATTCTGGAATTCCAGCAACTCTCTTTTGCACCCTGGTACCAAATCCAATCCCTGTCCTGACAACAATAAAACTGACACAGAAATAGCAACTCTTTTTAACTCCTTCTTTACCAACTCTATAGCTGAACTTACTAAGACCTTCCCCAACCACATATCATCCCTTCCTCCCAATCCCACTTCACATTCCTCTCCTCAACCCTCCACTCCTAATCCTCCCCCCACTTTTCATCTAAAACCTGTCTCAACCTCCTACATCAAAAAGCTTCTTTCCAAACTTAAGCCACGCTCCAATGCCCCTGACAATATTCCCTCACTCTTTCTCAAGCTCGCCGCAGATGGTGTCACCTTCCCCATCAGCATTCTCATCAATAGAGTTATCCAGGAATCTTATGTCCCCAAGTTATAGCATGCTGCCTTTATCTTGCCCCTCCACAAAGGAGGCAAAAATAATAGCATCTCTAACTTCCATAGCCATTATTTCCCCAATTTCAAAAATCCTTGAAAAATGCACCCACCCCCCGCAACTCATGCCCTACCTCATCAATAATCAACTCCTCACCCCTACACAACACGGCTTCCATCCTGGCCATAGTACAATAACTGCTCTCCTCTCTTTTTTAGACATAGTTAACCATGCCCGTGACTCTGGAGAAATTGTCTCCACTGTCCTTTTCGATCTATCATTCGACACTGTCTCCCATACCCATCTTCTGAATCCCCTTTCTAACTTCGGTCTCTCCCACAAATCCCTTACATGGTTCAAAATTTATCTCTGACAGATCCCAGGCTGTGAAATAGCAAACTGGTACCTCAACCTTCCTACATAGCCCAACAGGGGTTCCCCATGGGTCTATACTCGGACCAATGCTCTTTAATAAATTCATCAATGGTTTTCACACTGCGATTCCAAACACTCAAATAGTGCAATATGCAGATGACTCCATTTTAGTCTGCTCTGGTCTTAGCCTTCCTGAGCTCCAGGCAAAAACCCAACTGGCCTTTACAACTGCAGAGAACTGGATGCTTCAAAACCATCTCTCCCTTAATGACAATAAATCCAAAATCCTTCTTTTCTCCCCCTCAAAAGCCAACCCTCTCGACAAACAATCCTTAAATATCATCAGCCATACCAACTCCACTATTGAAGTTGTTCCTTTTGCTAAACTTCTTGGGTTACCATTTATGAACATCTGAAATTCAATACGCATGTCCAACTAAATATTAAGAAAACCCATCAGAAACTTGGTATGCTATACAGAAACTCTCACTTTCTCTCTCCTTCTACAAGGCAAACTCTTGCCACTACCTGCTTACTACCGTCACTGCTGTACAGTGCTCCACTACTAACCAACCTCTTTTCCACCATCTCTGCAAAACTAGAAATCTGTTACAACAAAATCTCTATAAATTCGCTACTAAATCTAACCACTCCTCCCACCATTGTACCTCTATCCACATACTGAACTGACTAAAGCTTCCCAACTACCTTGACTACCTCCAACTCACTACAGCCCACAAATTAATCTTTAAACCTACTGCATGTCCTGCTCTGACAAATATCTTACCATTTTACACACCTCACAGACCCCTAAGATCTGCCCAACTAAATCTACTTTCTGTATACAAACCAAAATGTCCCACTGGCCAGTTTCTCCTATCCTTTTCCTTAGCCAGAAAATGGAACTCTCTCCCACCCTCACTATGAATCTCTAAAAACTTTGAACACTTCAAATCCCAGCTCCATTCCTACCTCTCCCATAATTGGAAATGTAATTGCACTCTACCTACCTAATCCTGCTATTCTTTCTTACACATGTACTTCCTCATGTACCTCTACATCATGCTGTTTTCCTCTACAGCTACCCCTCTCTGAATCTAACATAACATAACATCAAAACCTTGAATGTATATAATGTACATACTGTACATAGCTTACTATCTCTACTCTCTCTCTCCCTATCTGGGAATATTTCTCTTTTCTTCCTACATATAAGGTTGATACTAAGAGATGATGCTAACTAGCTAAGATAATCATCTCTGCCATTTGTGTACTCCACTTTGCTACTAAACAACTGCCTCTTTCTCCACTGTACATCTGCCTCTCTCTGCTTGCACCAGAATCTATTTCTACTAAACAACTGCCTCCTTCTCTACTGCTCAACTCCCTCTCTCTTCTTTCACCACAATCTTGAATATATACATAGTACACACAGTACTTTCCAACTTTATTCCTCCCACATTCTACAAAACCTATACTTACTACTATCTTTCAAATATTCAGTCTTTGCAACTATTAACAGAAGATTTACAATATTGATAGATTTTAGTATTTTGTTCAGATTATTCTGCTGTGTCAGTTCAACTATATGCTGTGCAAGGGGCTCTCTAATCAACTATGTATGTATGTTGTGAAGAGTGTTCATTTTTTGCATTTGTAATTTGCTACATCTCAGTATATAATTCTACATTTGTTTTTTTATATAATTATATGTTTGATTTACTTGTATGTAATGCGGAACTTTTCTCTCTGGGCCTCCACTGAAAATGGGCTCCTTGAGCCCAGTGGACTTCCCCGGTCATCAAACTGGAAATAAATAAATAAATCTCTGCAAAAAAAAAAAATGGTTTAGCAACAAGGTTCAGAATTCAGTGGGGTCTTTTTGTTCTTTTCTTTTTGAGTTTTTGTTAGAATCAAAGTTTAAGTATTTGGACTTGCAGTACCACGTCTTGCACTTCTAAATGGGAGCCAAAAAGGAGAGACACAGCTGGGAGACACAGCAGTGAGAGACACAGCTGGGAGAGGCACAGCCGGGAGAGACATGGCAGGAATAGATGCAGTTGGGAGAGACATAGCTGGGAGAGACACAGCAGGGAGAGACACAGCTGGGAGAGACACAACCAGGAAGAGACACAGCTGGGAGAGACACAGCTGGGAGACACACAGCAGGGAGAGACACAGCTGGGAGACAAACAGCTGGGAGAGACACAGCAGGAATAGATACAGTTGGGAGAGACACAGCTGGGAGAGACACAGCAGGGAGAGACACAGCTGGGAGAGACACAGCAGGGAGAGACAAAGCTAGGAGAGACACAACCAGGAGAGACACAGCTGGGAGACAAACAGCAGGGAGAGACACAGCCAGGAGATACACAGCCGGGAGAGACACAGCCAGGAGAGACACAGGAGGGTTAGACACAGACAGGAGAGATACAGACATTACTAAATAACCAGACATGAACTTGTAGATAAAATATGTTTGTTGGATTGTGTTTGTTAAATAAGGTAATACTTAAATGTATATAATTTTTGTGATATCTTTCACATTATGCATTATTATTTTTACTTCTAGCCCAAGCTGAAACCCAGCAGAGTACATTACAAACTGTAAGAAATTATTAATTCCTTATGATGCCATTTAAAGTTCTGCAGAAACACATCAGGAGCTTCACTTCTTTCTTATAGTATATTTTATTTAGTTTCACTGTCTCTCGGGTTTTCTTCATCAGTGTAACTTTACAAAGGTTGAAATCCTTATTTCAGTATGTATGAGATTTTTTTTTTAATTTATTAGCTCTTAAAACTACATTTTACATTCAACAAGTCAGTTACCTGAAACCTTATATCATCATAGGTCAACACATTTCCCTTTAGATTAATTATTGGCGTCTTTAATTTACAGACTTTTTTCATGTCTGAGCATTCTTGCTCAAATGTACAAAACTGTTATCAGAAGATCACAAATAAATAACTATGTGTATAAACCTTGGTGATTTGTGCAAGCAAGAGAGCAATCCTCCCCCACATCATTTGTTTCTTAATATAATTAAATTAGAGGTCCCCATTTAAAAAAGGCAAATACTTGGTTCTTGTACAAAAAAGGTCAACTGTGTACCCTCTCTTCTTTCTCCTCTGTCTTCAGCAAGGTTAGAAAAAGCACCATTATCAAAATAAACTTCTTGAATTTGTGACTCCATTAAGTTCAAATGTCTAACCAGGTGAAAAGCAAGCTCCTTTTTTTATCAGGTGGTCTCTTTCAATATTTTAATAGCCTGCATACTGTGAGTTAAAACACATTACCCACATCATAAAGAAAAATTATAAGTGAGTTGATGTCATTTTGACAAAGGAGTTAAAACTCATTATGTAAATATATAGGTTTATTATTTTATTGCCTTACAGATATTGTTAAGATAGCAGCAGTTTTGACAAAGCAGAGGAATCCATGTGCAGAAGTCTTTCTTTAGATATTTATCTGATGACTGTTTTTTTCTGGAGTCTTTATTTTTTATCGTATCATCTATTTCCTTTGGGGGTATTGACAGTTTCACTTATAAAAGAAAGTAAACAGGAATAAATGGAAACCATCTCCTTTGCATCTGAGAATAGAAAGACCAATATACAGTGAAGCAAAAGTTCTTAATTTTGACCATTGCAATAAATCTTTATTGGAAACTAAGCAGCAAAGGCTGAGAAATGAAAGTGCACATTTTTTTCTGTCATTTTGCTAGATAAGCCAAGAAACTTGATTGTACGTACTGATATTTAGTGACTTAGCAGTGAACATACTTTCTTTTGATGCTGGAAAGACCAGAAAGCTGTTGGCCGAACACATCAGGTGCATGGTTCAATGGTCTACTGATATTGCAGTGAAGTATGACAGAGTACTGCTCTCCAGAGATTATGTCCTCAGGAAGACAGGTTAAAAATGTCCTAGCCACCTGGGATGTGGTAGCATAGATGTTAGAAATCCCATGACTCTTAAGTAAGATAGCTGTAATAATTAAAAACTGAAAATTAAAAATGTGCAAGGCAAAGTACTGCACAAAAGCAGAAGTTTACCTACTGGCTATTTACTATATTGTTAAGGATGTTACTAAGGAGCTTTATTCTGGAGTTTAGGGTTTTATTATGTCTGCTTCCACTTGTAAATTTACTAACTTTACATAAGTCAGGATATTGTAGAGTGCTCCTGGTAGTCCCAGAAAGATATATTTGTACTCACTGGGCATACATCATTAACAAATAATAAAATGGCTTGTATCACAATGCATGTTCTGAACAATAAGAAATATGACAATCTAATAACTGCTACTACTAACTATAATCCTAAACGGTGTACCAGAAAATAAAAACAAAATACAAGGGACAGGACAACAATATGAGTTAAAACAGTTGAGAGGTATGTTATTACATTAAAATGTGGCTGAAATGTATTGATGCATTTAACATAGAACTGCAGCAATGGAGGACAACATGGGCCTGTGTTCCAGTATAATGTCAGCCTGACTCATTATGTTACAAAAAAGTATGTCCTAACTGAGGATTTGTACCATTGTACTCCTGTTATACAGAGTGCTCAGGCAACCATGCCAATAAGCCTTACAAGTGTGGAATGCACACTCAGTGCAATGAGAATGGTGTAAGCCTGTTTTCTAATTGACATTGTTTCTAGCATCTTGATGATGGTCTTGTCCTGCCTGTTCACCAGCATATTATTCTGGATGTTAGCCATGTGCCTTCAGACTTTGATACTTGCAAAGATGTAAGATTTTCTGATGACTGTCCAGAATTATCTTTTTTTTGTTTGTTTTTTAGAAAATTGCAAAATGTTTAGAACATAAAGTGACAGAGTCTTGCACAAAGTAACTGGTCCTTTTCACTGCTACTTGTGTTATCTGTATGGGTGTCAGGATTTACTACAAAAAGATACAACCTGCCATATATCTACGCTTTCTGCTGCTTGAGTGCTGTATGCCCATGTATCTTTCTGGTTATATAGATGTTACTTTGGCACAAGAAACTAATATTTTTGCATGTCCCCCAAGTTGCACAACAATCGTATGGTTATTGTGTCTCATTTAATTTTCTCTTGATTGCTTGGCTAAAAATGTCTACTATAAGACTTGCCATTTATTTTCTGTGAAATTGACTCACTCATTTTTATGAATATTTAATTCTTAATAAAAAGTGTAAGCTTACTTTGTAATATTTGCACCAAATCTGCAACCGTATGTTTCCAGTATTGCTTGGTTAGATACTTGCTATGCTTTTGAATATATGGGCCATAATGCCATATATAAAGTTTAATTTTTGAATATTTGATCTATCAGAACAATTGTAATGGGTTCCTATTAGATGACCAAAGATGCATTCTTTCGAATGTGTCTTGGTCGAACTTGAAAAGACAAAAAGGCAAAATGACGAAGCGGCATATAAGCAAATTTTTTCCCTGGGAAAGAATTTGCTTGGCCACGTCTGTTAATTTGCTGTTTTCGTCACTTTAGTGTAATCTCGGAGTTGGTATATTTAAGTGGAGGGGGGGGGGGCTAAGTGTTTTTTTTTTTTTGGAACAATGATTTTTTTACTTTGGAAAAAAAATCGCTGCTCTAAGCATTTGAGTTTGTAAGCTTTCACTTACATGGGGTCGATAAATCATCATTCACTTTTCTAAGCGTTCAATGATTTAATATAGACCCATTGTAATAATTATAAGTATATAGTTTTGCTGTACAGATAATTGGTTTCACTTTTGAATTTCTGGGCCATAATGTCAGTTTTAAAGTAGTCTTCTTGCTATCCTAAAGCTGCCTTTGCTAAATTCGTGTGTTGTGCTTACATACGCATTATGTGCTTTTTTGGACTTTTTGAACCATAATGCCAGTTGTAAAGTTTGTGAATGCCTTACCAATAACAGCAGCTGTGACATTAGATTTTGAAGCTGTGATTATAATTCTTAAGCACACATACGGATTTCAGAGGTGACAATGCTGCTTTCTCTTATGTGCTTTTTTGTGTGATATGCAAATATGTGCTGTGAATGTTTTTGTATGTAGTGGAAAAAGACAACAAAAACACCAGCGAGATAACATCAGCTAATAGTCTTTATAGAGCAGTGACTGTGCATATCTTATGTTTAACCTTCTGCCTTGCTGCCTTAATCTAATGGTACAGCACTCATCTGCCCAGAGGTAGTCATTGAAGCATGTAGCACTTTGTACAGCAAAGCAATTGGTACGTATTTCTTTCATTTCATATGATAACTTTGGTGTGGTCACTTGCTGCATTGAAGCATGGTGTCTATATTTGTGGGACAGTGACATCATTACAGTGCCATGGCCCATAAGTCATAATTCCTTTTTCTAGTATAGAAAAAAAAAAAACTGGTGTAACAGGTTTCTATCTTTTTTGGTACTGAAAATGAATCCTGAACACAGTACTATGCCGACATCATTTAAATTCCAAAAACATATGCCTACCTTGTTTTGTAGACAGCTATTTGTTGTGGAATGGTTAGTATTGTGGAATGATTGGGGCTGACTCTGTCACAATTATTACAAGAGCATATGAGTTCTGTACTGATGAGATACTGTATAGCATCATAGACCCTATATCACAGTGTTCAGCAACATGGCATCTTGAAGGATTTCTTACCTTCTGGTGCAGAAAACAGTAAACCTGAGCAGTAGATTGCTGGCACCACTTATGGTTCATAAAGCATGTACCCTCATTATTTTGTGGGCAGGTTTGTATTCTGGGTGGTTAACAATCTGGTATAATGAAGACTGTATTTGGTTTGTTGTAATGATTAACATATTCACCTCATATACACAAGGTACAGGGTTTGAATCTGACCTTAAGTTATTGGCTAGACATAAAATGGCCCTTCAGGGCAATTAGCCTAGTATTCACGTATGAACATATGAATCTATGAGTTTGATGCAATTACTACATGAGACTATGAGTTCTGCTCTTGTGGACAGTGAAAACCTATGCAGAATTACTGTCCCCTCATTACAGTGTACAATGTTGTAATGTGAAGGGCTTCTTCCTCTGTCTGCACAAAAAGTAAACCTTAAAGATACCATGCTGACATTACTTATGCTTCTTAAAACATATGTGCCTTATTTTGTAGCAGTTTTATGTTGTGAGATGGCTGGCATTCTGATGTAGTTGACACTGACTTTGTTATGGTTTCTATAAGAGATGGATTCCTGTCAAGCCCATGAAGGAAATTTCAGTGAGTGATAATGTTGTGAAACTCAAGTCACTGAAAACCACTTCCAGTGAACTTCCAAGTGAGTTGTCTCTGCATACTCCCTATGGGGGGTGATGTAGGTGTTTGACTCCTACATCACCCAAACTTATATATATTCCCACACCACAGTCTCATAACAGCGGGGAAAAGTACAGTCCGTTAATATTAAAAGTAAGTTTTTAGCTAAATTACTTTCTGGTATCAACACTTGCGGAAAGAGATGTCATGCAACCATCAAGCTCCCAAGAGAATATCAGCATTTATGCTAACGGGATAATGAACTCCACTGAAAGATTAGTACCCCTAAATCAGACCCTGGTATTCACAAAGATCATGCACAGATGTTTCCTGTTATTTCTTCTAAGCAGATTTTATTAAAGCTAACTTTTGCAGCATTTTGTTGAACTGTATTAGTTCAAATGTTGCTTTATTGGTGATCTAACTGTATGTTCAGCAGGATTCTTCATATTAGTTAACAGTGTAAGTGAATGGGTATTTGTTCTTCACTTACACTGCTAACTGGGGATGTTTGGTTAAAGTCAGGGAGTGGGAGGAGGCTTTAGGTTTAGGGGGAAGGGAGTTTAGGTTTAGGGAGCAAGAGAAGAAAGTTAGGAAGTGATCGATAAGTTTAGGTTTATGGAGCAAGAGGGGTGTTGTAGGGCTATAAATGGGGTTCCAGGTGGATTAGCTAGTCTTGTAGGACTGGGCTTGTAGGAGGTTGTGCAATTTAAGAGGTTCAAGGTATTTGGAGGTAAGGGGGCTTGGGATTTTAGGGTATTCCATATTTTTAGTTTTTTTTTGATGTGTTGGGATTCGATTTTCATCAACATAAATGGCTTTCATGTAAAAAACATAGACCTGCACAGATGCGTGGTCTTCCATATGCCAAAGGGGACTAATGCACATCACAGAACTGAACCACAGTAGTTCCTGGAGGCATGCAGTCACATTCCCGGATTCTTGAATGGCATACAGAAGTTCCTGGTATACTAATGCATAGCAGACCCTCCTGTGATTGGAAATGACAGGTAATGTCAGCAATACATAGCAGCACTGAGTATGACAGCTAGCTATACTACAGTATACCTTATCAGGTTTGGAGTAGATGCTTAGCAAGGCATGCTATACATCAGACCACTGCCTTGCACTGTACTATCAATAGCATTGTGTGCTGCTGACATGAATGGCTCCTCTGGGATTCACAAAGATAATACTCAGAAGTTTCCTGTCATTTTTCTAAGCAGATGTTATTGAAAGGAATGTTTGCAGCATTTTGTTGAACTGTAACTGTGATATATGAACGAATCACAGACTTAGGAAAGACAGTAGAGTTGATGATATTGCCATATTATGGTAATGAGGGGGTGTGGGGCTCTGCATGGTGCCAATGGTTGAAGCTCACCACCATCAGAGTGACGGTTTGGGACACAGTAATGTGTGGTAGACTGTTTGCCTGAAATGTGGGGAACTTCTTTGTTGGCAGTGAATTTAACTCTATGCAGTGGAGTTGTTGGGATGTCATTTTGCCTTTCTGGCTCTAGCATGCTGCTCAGTACCATATGCTGAGGAAAATTCTATTATGGAAGGGGGATTATAGCACTGACAAGCACAGTACCAATATGTAATCTGCCATTCCATTCCCTGTCCGTTAATGCTACCAGGGCAAGACAGGACTGCTTAGTTTCTAACTTGGTGAATGTTACACAATCTGAGGGTAACTGAGACTTACACTGGGAAAGGGGTTATGTGCAGAGGAAGAGAATCATGTGTGGGGGTTAGATCGATATTGTTCCATTGTGCTACAGTATTGATAAACCAGGGATGACTTTGTACACTATTCTGTGATGCATAGAGCCTTGCATATAGAGTTAATTCTTAATGAAGATGGCCCATCATATATAGTATGGTGATGTAAAGAGTTTCTGACTTCCTGATACTGGAAAGGAAATGTAATAGTACCATGATGACTGGATCATTTTTCACTTGAACTCTACTGAAAACAAACTGCTAAACACAGTCAGGCTATTCAGACAAATAATGGAATACATAGACAGACAGACAGACATATAAACAGCCAGACAAATAGACAGACATAAATAGACAGACAGATAAATAGATAGACAGATAGCTAGACAGATAGATGGATAGATAGATGGATAGATAGATAGATAGATAGATAGATAGATAGATAGATAGATAGATAGATAGATAGATAGACAGACAGACAGATAGACAGATAAATTCAACTTGTTCTGTAGACAGATTTGTGTTGTGGGATGCCTAAAGAGAAAGTGGTAGCAGAACTGATGACTAATGTTTCACACTCATGTTGAAAAGTTACATCCTTCTTTCTTCTTTACCATAGCATTTCCCATAGAGCTTATTTGCTATATTTGTGTGCATCTTGTGCATTGAATGATGCAAAACTTTATATTGGAAAAGACAGCAGAATGCCTGATACCAGATAATTTAGCAAAAGTCAGTCATGAACCATGCACCATTTGTTCAGTAAAGTGCTTTTCATTTTGAGGGAGCTGTGAGATGTTGGCAATTTGTGTGTGTGTGTGTGTGTGTGTGTGTGTGTGTGTGTGTGTGTGTGTGTGTGTGTGTGTGTGTGTGTGTATATACACATGTTTTTGCAGAATGTTCTTGATTTTGGATTATATTTTTTCCTCATCTCTCCTAAAATGTTGCATTTTCTGACAACTCACCAATTGTCAGTCATTAGAGTTTCACAGTTCTTATTACAAAGAAAATTCATGCTGATGCAAAACTTGTTGTGTTAAATGTTTAAGTAAATTAAAGTAGTCTGCTGCTCATCTGACCCCAATTTTGCAGAATGTCCCTGTTTTTGCCTCATATTTATGCTCTGTTGCTCATCAAATTCTTTGTTTTCTGGTAAATCATTGAGATTAGAGTCTCTAATGCCAGTCATTAAAGTTGTATTGCTCATATTAATCAGAATATGCATGCATGTGCAACATCTGTTCTTCTGTTAACTTTTTAAGTGAATTTCAGTGGTTTGGCATCTAATGCCCTGAACTGTTAATAAAGTGCTTCTTATAGTCAAAAGTACAGGGCTTGATTCCTTCTAGCTCTATTTGTCTACTATGTTATTTTCAGCAAGGTACATACCCATATAGCGCTCCCAGGTTATACCGGAAAAGGAACACTTTTTCCAGTGTGTTTAATATAATATTCAGACTTTGTCTCTTTTTTTGAGGGGGGGTCGGCATTGTGCCTCTATTACTTTTGGATTTGTCCAGAATTCATGAGCAAAGAAGTTGTAAGCTATTTTGATCTGTTTCTAGTACGATTTATGACCTTCTGGCAAATTGTTGTGGATTGCAATCATTAAATAATGACATTCATGCATTTTGGGTGCTCTGGTTTCCTGCTATACTCCAAAGACATGCAGTAGGAAGACTGGGCACTCTAAATTGGCCATAGGGGTGTATGTGTGCATGTGTGCATGTATGTGATATGGAAAAAGAACTATGGCAAGGCTAGTCACCCAGCAGTGTAAACATTGACTCTGTTGAAGTGGCACCCTGACCCCATGTGCAAAAATGGGAAAAAGGGATTGTAGATATATGGATGGATGTCTGGATGCATGGATAGAATGATGGGTGAGAGTCATGTAAAGGTTGTGAATGATGGTTACAGCTGTGTGTGTGGTGGCGGGGGGTGTCTGTGTGCAAGTGTATATAAATACTTGGCTCATGCATCTCAGAGTAGCTATGGTTTAAAGGAAGGAATCAATTGTATTAAACAGGAATATCATCACATGAGCCATGTCTTTTGGGCATTATCTTTGTTTTTTGTTTTGCTGACGTTTAATTTTTTATTTGGTTGTGAATAAGCTGGAGAACACAAAATATATTTGTTTAATGTTAACATTTTAAGTATGAATGCATTTTAAGTTTTTTTCTTTTTTTTGCAGGTACACGAGGGAGAAATGCATTGTGCCCGACTACAATAGTTTGTCACTTGAATAACGCTATGAGCTGTTAATGCGGAGCTGCTTACTGTAGTGTAGAGTTTTATTTCTTCACCTTTTGTCTACTGTGTGGCTGCAACCATTTCACTTCACCAGACCCTGCTCCTGGTTGCACCAAAAAAGGGCACTTGCATCTTGTGGACTATTCCATGCATTACACATTTGTTGTTTGAATTCTTGCACCCTTTACATACCTGCTAGTTTTTGACTATATGCTGTTTGACTATACATCCAAGCACATCTCTTATAATTTAATGAGTTGTCAGAAGCAATGTGAGTTTCAAAAGAGGAAAGTTAACTATTACTCCTGCTAAGTCTGATTTCAATGTGAGTTTTTTTTTTTTTTATTTGGCAAATGGTTGTCACTGTTTTTTGAACAGTGTTTTTGGGTAACTAAGGAGAGGCACCCAAGTAATCGGATAATGGTATGGCTGGTGTCTCTGGTTAGTTATCCTGCTTCCCCATTTGGACATGATTTAGCTCTGGCTATAACTGAACTGGAATTCCTCCAAATTGCATGCAGGTGTACATGCTGTGTGTGAACAACTTGAGTGTATGGATTCTTTGACAGGTTACTGCTCCATTCAAGATTAGTTTCTCTGCATCCAGGGTATGTCATGAAAGGTTCTGGCTCAGTTGCAACTCTGAACTGGATTCAGCAGGTAACTGGTAAATAAATAAACTCTAAGACAACTGCCATGACTCACTTGTCTAAAAATATTTAGTACTGCTATGTAAATAACTCAGGTTTTGAGTTTTCTTTTCTACTAAGCTCTGTTAAAGTTGTCAGCCCAAATACCAGGTACTCTCATAGGTTCATACTAGTCTAACTGTCCTTCTGGACTATTTTAAGCCTAGCCAGTTACCCCATGTAAGAATTAAACCCTGCATCTTGGGTTTGTAAGGTAAACACTTTAACCATTATGCCAATCTCCCTCTATTATGGATAAGTCTTAGTTTTTCAGTTTTGATTTGCAGCTATGTTATGTGTAAGGTTTCAGCTCTGTATTAACATGGACAGTCATAGGTTCATAGGCTTGATGAACAAGCTCAAAGCTGGTTTCTGTTCAGAAGTTTGATGTCCTGGATCCCATGTTGGTACTTACAGGTGTTCATATAGTCATTCAGTTCCACTTTGAATGAGTGTATTACTGGAGTGAGTTTAACTGAGTTGTAGAGTTTATTCAATAGGTGTGGGAGTCTTTGAGATATGAAGGTCTTACATCTCATGGCATAGTTGATATAGATTCTTGATGAGCCCAAGTGTTTTCCTATTTCAGGTTAATAAAGATGTCAAAGATAAGTTTATTTGATAGTCTGCATGTCAGACATACAGTATATCTGATATATATAAGAGATAAAGTTCTTGTAATCTTTAGCTAATGACAAGCCTTGACACTGTTTCATTTTTTTTTTGTTATTAGTCTGTAACTTCTCCAACAGTATCACATGATATGTGAGTAGGTTACAGAGCAGTATTCAGGATTCTATAATAGATTTGGTACAATCTGTATACATGGGGACAGTTACTGCCCTGCCATGGTTCTAATTCCCGTAGAAGGACAGGCAGACAGCCTCAGATGTTTTTTGAATGGTAGTAACTATATGGGTATCATATGAAATATCATTGCCTCCAAGATCGTTTACCTTTTTTTCACCTTTTATGTATTGCCCTCAGTACTGTACACTCAAAAAAGCTAGTCTTTTTGGTAACATTTCAGAATGTTGATTTTTTTTTCCATTAAAGGCAAGTTAATTTCTAGTCCCTTTGAGTGTAATGTTGAGTGCCATATGAAGAGATGGGGCATCAACAAGATTAAGGAAAAATTTCCCATGCTTGCAGTAATCTAAATGTTTGGTGACTCACATACTGGAGTCAGTTTTGACATCTGAGAAAAAGATGCCAAAAAAGAGAGATATCAGGTAAAATCTTGAGAGACTTCTCTTTTGACAGAGGATGGTGAGGATAGGAGTGCTCCTATTCTTACCTGTTCTGTATGAAATGTAGCCAGTTGTAGACCCACATTTTTCTGGCTTAATTTACCTTCAGATCTCTGAGTTTATGTATGATTTCACTATGGGGTATCCAAAATTTAGTAAGTTTCATGGACAGATAAACCTTCACCTAGGATGGTGATCATACTTTCCAAAAATCTGAGCCTGTGATTGGTCATTGTTTGATCAGTTTTCTGCCCCAGTTGATACATTTAAGTACATACAAATAAGTATGTGCAAAATATACCTTTAACAAAACCATTTTTAGTTACATCATGGAGGAAGAGGTTTTCTGCCTGAATAAGTAGCATAGAGATCCTTGCTTTCACCTTGCAGAAAATGCTTAGCAGATCAGTCTTTAATTATTAGGGTCCATGGAAGGACTTCTCTTGTGTGTCTTAAACAGCTTTCATTTCTATGTTGTAGTATTAGAGGGTATGTTTATGTACTGACTTGGTCAGATTTGGTTAGTAATGTTTTCTGAAGCTGCACCAATTTATGTTGCTCTGTTTTCCCTTGCTTATTAGTGTACAAGGTTTGGAAACACTGCTTGTTTGGTATCTGGGTTTGCACAATTTAGTTAGTAATGCTGTGCTTGTCTTTTTGCTGTGAGTGTGAGTTATCTGTTGTGTTTGTTTGATTGACTGCAGCTGCAAGTAGAGTTGTACTGTAAATGCCCTTCTACAGCTTTGTTGGCCACAATGTAATGAGAATGATATCATAAATAACTAAGGTGACCTGTTATTCTCACAGCTTGCATAATAAAAAGCTATCTTTCCTCTTAGATTTGCAGACTGAAGAGTGACCTTCTATGCATGACTACATAGTACCATGATGTGATACATACTTGTCAATTATACAGAGCAACTTGTCATATAGGTATATCGTAACTATCTATCACTGTTTGGAACTTTTGGTGTGTGGTTGGCTACTTTGATACCATACAGAGAATATCAGAATTGCTACTTTCAAAAAGTATACATTATAACATGATGTATACTTTCTCCAGAATGGGAGGGGGGAGAAGTTTTAGGCAGACAGTGTACAATTGTAAAATTTCTGGATATGCCAATGCATTATGCTCTCTATGGTGAAGAAAATAAAAAAAAAAACCAGAATGAATTTTCAAGAACATTCTGACCTTATTTTCTATGGATCATAGCCTTGCATTTGGTTCTAGCTGGAAGACAAATGTTGATATTAGAGATTCATAAGCAGTAATAGTTTTAGCATTTTTGGGGCCCCCAGAAAATGTCAAGTTAGAGGGCCCCAGGACACTTCCACTCCAAGTATCACCTTGTCACTGCCATAACTACAAAATAACATTTTAGTTCATGCTGCAGAATTGTGCGTATAATACACACACAGAGTAATGCACACAGACAGACTGTAGCTGCAATACTCTTACAATTTGATATGCTTATGTATCACACTGTGTTGGCCCATTTAGTTACAGTGATGATACCGTACAACAACCCTATGTACAAGCCTTCAGTGAAATGGTGACCTAGGTAAAGGTCTCCAGAGCACCCACATCACTGCCTACTGTTGCACCTCCCCACACACATTCTTCGGTGCTTGCCCCTATTTTCTCCCATCCCCAGCTTCTCAATGTTCATTTCTTTTCACATTTTGCCTTATTATTCGGTTCCTTCAAGAGTTTATGCCTTTTTATGCGGTATGAAGTGCATTTTAAATGTTTTTTTTTTCTTTTTACAACCTTTTCATCCAGTGATAGCTTGAACCAAGATTACCATTAAGGAAAGAAATGCAGTTAAACAATTTGCAAAGAAACAACAGGGATATATGTATACCTATCAAATATGCAACGGTCTAGAAGATTTAGGATCTTTGCTTGGAAGTGTTTGCTCTTTAATAACCCAAGCAGACTCCAATGAATTTTTCCTCAGGTCAGTATCAAATGTTGGAGGAATGATGGGGAAGAAAGTGGCAACTGGGAACCTCTTTTTGGAGAGTGTAATGAGTTGGCAGACTTTACAAATTTTCTGCAGACTACTATGACACAAATACTTTGGGATAAAACTGGTGTAACAAAGGGATGTTTTTCTGAGCTATGGTACAGAATCAGAATTGCCCAGACATAGTAATGCCTTGTTGAGTTTAATTCTGGTGGATGCCAAAAAGCAATTACTAAAAAATGGAAATCAAAGTCTAAACCAACTGTACTAGAAGCAGTGAATATAGTAACAGAGATAAAACAGCTGGAAGTTGGATCTCTAGAAAAGGGTAGGAACAAATATATGTAAAATGGGAATTGCGGAAGCAATACACGCAGAATAATGTTTTGGAGGAGGAATGAGGTTTAAGGGAAGGCAGGAATTGAATAAGCTTTCTAATGTTTGACTGACAATGACTGGATAGATTAGAGGTGATGTATAATGTTTGCAACTGAAAATATGTCAATATGGCTTGTTTTGATTTACATAAATGAATAATTGCCTATGTCATCAGTGATAATTTAATAAGGATGTGTCTTGTTTTAAAAAAAGGCCAGAAATGCAGTGCTTTTTATAACTTTTCCTTGCATGCTTTCAACATACTTTACCTAACTAAGACAGCATAGAAACAATTGTAGAAGATAAGAAAAGAATCTCAGTCTTATATGTTTTTTTATTTCAAGACATAAGTTGTGTCCAAGGCTTAATGTTCAAAGCTGACAAAATAATATCTCACAATAAACTAATAAAGCAAATGTTTGAGAGAATACATAAATCCAATGTGGGAATGCTGCTTTTCTCCTACCACCAAAAATGACAGTTACTGTCTGTGCATCATTCTAGCGTTAGATTGGGATGAAAACAGAAAGTTCAGATGACTACAGTCATGTATTTCAAGTGACTGTTGTCTCATTATTTATTTATTTTTTATTTATTTATTAATTCATTCATTCTCCAGTTCAACTCTTGGCTGGGGTGCCTTCTTTACAGAGTCTGGATGTCCTCCCTGCATTCATGTGGGTTTTCTCCTGGTGCCCCAATTTCCTCCCACATTCCAAAGACATGCATCTAGAGTGTTTCTTCCCTGGCCTCCACTGAAAATGGGCTCTGTCCCAATTGGATTTTCCCAGTAAACAAATATTAAATAAATAAAATAAATAAATAAATAATAGCATGCTTACAAACTCCTCACCCTTACCCCCCACAAAGACAGCCACCTGCATATATGTCTGATGTCTAATTGTGAAGAAAGTGAAAAAATAATGATTACAGTAATGTATTCCAACTTATTATTCCTAGATGCTACCTGCTCTGCCACAAGCATCCTTATTTGCACATCTCTGAGGTATGCGAGAAAATTAAAAAAAACGGTGACTGCACTGTCCCTAGCCCAAGACAAGCTATAATGGTCTTTTTTGTACACTTCTGAGGTTTGTTTATGGGAAACAAAATCTACTGATCACACCATTCCAAGTCCCACTTATAAGCTACAAGCAGCATTTTGTATACACCCCTGAGTAGGCCATTTTTAGAATGGGTGCAGTCAAGGGCAGAGAACACCACTAAGTCCATGTCAAAATCCATTTATATAGTCTGGAGTGTGGGGGTAAAGACCTCCAGAATCTTCAAAGGTTTGAATGTTCTGTGTTGTAATTGATGCCTATTTCTGAAAGATGATTACTTGTTAACTGTATTTTTTTTTACTGTTACACAAAAGCATTATTGTATGCATGCACAGATAAAAATCAGTGATACTTTTTACACTCACACACACTTACATACACACACACACACACACACACACACACACACACACACACACACACACAGAGGACATGCAGAGTCCACTTATAAAAAGCCACAGCCAAGAACTCAGTCAGAGTAAAGCATTGTGAAATGGCAATGCTAATCACTGTGCCAGTGAGCAGTTGCTTTCATACATATCCTGTTCCTGACAAACCACCAAAGATAGCTGCCAATCACGTGTAAGGTCCATGTGATGATAAGTGAAATGCATTATGGCCAACATGTTACCCTTAAATACTATGCAACCAAGTCCTACACCCGCATCACACATATAAGCATATGGCAGTGCCACTGATATTTGTGATAGAAAGTGACAGAAATTATAGCAAGCCTGTCACACTTACACTGCAGTCCCTAACACACAGACTCAAATATACATAAACACAGACAAGCATAAGCCTGAAAAATATTAGCTTTACACTGATTTCAGCAAATGGCAATACATTTTGCAATGGTAGTACTGTCACACCAAATCAGTGACTGTTGCTTAGCAGTCATCTGGAGTAATGCATACATGTCACTGTCCCTGATTTCACAGTATGTTATGATTTTAACTCATATTTTTACCTTGATTTGCTGGTTACAGTCAGTAATGCTAGACATTAGAGTTTCATACTTTTTATTGTCCAAAATGCATGTTGATATAAAATATGTTACTCTATTAAGTTTTTAAGTGAATTACAGTAATATTTAAAGTGTTCCTGATTTTTGAGCCTTTATTATGACATTATTTTTGGCTTTGCCCAGAATTCATGGGCAAAGAAATTTTGAGTTATACTACCTGTTATCTTGGCAGTATTAATAAAACTCCCTGTAGGAGAAAACAATTTGTGAAGACCAGGTAAGAACTGAGGTCAGTTGCTCTGAGCTGCTGCCGTCTAGTGCTTACCTCATTCTTGTTCAGTCCCTGATTACCAGCTTTATCCTGACAGAGTCATATCACAATCCTGTTTAGGGCAAAGTGTGTAATCAGGGAATGAATGATTTTTTTATCCAACCAGCAGCAACTTTTCAAGGATGATTGGAGGTCCCCCTAGAGCTGTTGCCATGGTGATTATGATGATAGCTTTACTGGAGACAATACCCACAGCAGGTTTTAGCTATGTCAGGGGCATTATATCAATGGCAAACTATCTAATGAAATTATAAAGCCTGCTACTTGATGAAACACTGTTACTACATCCATATATATCTTTACATTTTAAAGAAGAATTGGTGCCAATCCTTAAAATTCATCATCCTGAGATAAATAATATGAAAACAAACAACTGAAAAAAAACAAGATCAATGGCAAGGGACAAAGAGCACCACGGAAAAATCATCCTGAGAGTTATCATCACCCACCTGGTTTATTAAGTACATAATATTGCTGTACTAACTTTTGTTGGTTTGACAAATGTAACAAAATATCAAACTAAGATAATTGGTTATAGTTGGGGCCCCCAGCAACAACAGGGCTTGCTGATGTCTAACACTGGTTATGTTCCTGAGTATGAAAGGGGAAAGAAGGACTCTTGGAAGTTAAGTTAAGGCAAGTAATAATGTCTTTCTAAAGATTGCACTGATAACCACTGTGACTGTGTAATGGCTAACAAATGTGTAAGTGTGATTTATTTAGTTATTATTCATATACTGGAGTGGAGACTGACAAGCTTATCATAGCTTTGAATTACAAACATTGCAATGTTCTAATCAAATGGCTTTGGATATTGCTTTTAAGCAAATATGTCAACATATCAGTGATGCAGAAATACTATACATTCAAAATAAGGTACATCTGATGGAAGCTGGTGTGTTTGATTGTAGGCATTCAAAAGAGTTGATAACATAGTGGCTATTTGTGTGTTCATTTGCCTTCATAAAGGAGGCATAAAAGATATTATGTAGCATGTGAAAAACTGCACTTTCCTTCATGTTGGAAGCTAGCAACCTATCAAATCGATAGATGTGGCTCCATTAGAGGTCCAGGATAAATGGCATTGTTATCTCCAGCTTTTACCATGTTGTCAAAATATTTCTCTTCATTCAGGATCCTATGTCCTACAACCAGTCTTCAACTATACTGAGTAGTTTTACTAGTATCTCATAGCTATATACATTGCTTTGTGACACTGCTCACCCCTAACTCTATACTTCTAATATCAACCTTATGATAGTCCTATATATGATTGTCTCTGAACCTGCATTATTCTCCACCTCTCAACTACAATTCTAACCTTTGCTGCCCTACTTAGTTCCTTCTCTCTCATCCACTTCTTTGAATTTCTTAGCACTAATCACAAGATCTATTATCTATCTGACAGTCGCAGTAATACACCTCTTCAGCTGTTCAGTGTGTAATATCTGCTAATGCACAAGTATCCTTTATATTGCATTAATCATTTCTATTTTCATATGAATATAATTTAATTAGCAAATGTATGTGTAATTGTTAATGCGTATGTACGTTTATGTATATTACTGAAAGTCTGTTTAAAATGTTTGGAATATGCTGGAGCTTTTATTCCCTGGGCCTTAGCTGAAAAGTGTTTTTTTGACTAAACCCAGTTGGATAAATCCAGTAAATCAAAGCAAAATAAATAAATAAAATGGCAAAAAACTTGAAAAAATATTCTGCAGCTGTGTAAAATGGTTTCATAGTACAAGAAGTTTGCCTTTATAGAAGATTATTTGGTGTGGAATTTTGATGGTTAATTCCAAACTCATCAGATAATTTCCATTTATAACTATCCTGTTTATTATTAGTAACTAGTGTGTTATTCATATATAATGTACATGCCATCATATTGTGAACAAATGATAAGAAAATCATAACATAATACATTAAAAATAATTAATGGTTTGGGTAATATGTGTGCATGTAATGGAAACTGTTGATTTTATGTAACTGAAATGGTTTCTTTAATGTCAAATAATCTCTTTGGCATTAGGTCATGAATGAAAAGTGTCCTTGGACCAGTTTACCTACCTGGATAACAACTGGTATTAAATTCATAAATATATTCAGCTTATTTAAGTGAAGAAGTTTTGTTTTCTTTTTTGAACTACATGGCAACTGTATACTGAAAATATGTGCCATAAAGTTTACTTTTTTTCTTATATTAGAATAGTATGAGTTTTCAAAAGTCTAACAAATGCAGGCCGTGGACTGTATATACACTGTACACTTCAGGATACTTCTATTTATGCAGTAACAAATTAATTGATTCAAAATGGCCTACAACAGATGTGCTGAACATATCAGTTTCTGCAGAATAATCACTTAAGTTTAGTTTTCGACTGATACTCACCAGTGGAGCAGTGAAAAACACATTTATACATATATGGTAACCCCTGAAAATGAAAATGTTTCACTATGTTTCACGAGTGCATTGACTTGCTGATGGCACCCGTGGTTCAATTGTAAATAATATGATTTTGTTTAACATGATTTTTAAATACAAACTTTGCTTCAGTCCCCTTACTTCTTATCAAGACAGAATAAAATATAAAAAAAAACTGAATGGTTTCTTTGTTCAAGGAGGATAGAACTGACTTTATACCTTCCCTGCTTATGCTGTAGTCAGTAAGTGAAGCTCTTTGTAGTTTTTTTTGACAGAAGTGTCTAGCTTATTTCAAAGAAGGAATGCTTATATTTTTCCGTACCACAGGACACTATGACTCACATGAAAAATAGAGAAATCAGTCAGTACTTCTCTGTGCAGATGAATCTTCACAAAAGGGGTCCCGGCTTTAATGTCAGGTTTTGAATTATATGTCAGGATTTCTCTTGCACTGAAGCTGTTGCTATGTCAAGCTGTACAAACAGGAAAATACAACAAAATATAGTCAAGTAAAAACAGGCTTTTAAAAACCATGGAAATATATATGCAAATGGTGGTATTTTAAATATCTATGTATAACAAGGAAGAGAGAGAGAGAGAGTGAAAATGTAGCATGGTGATTCCCAAGTAAACAAAGCTGATGTGTATGAGAGAGGGGCTAAAATGGGAACATTGGATTCCAACTCTTCCAAAGGATATTCTAACATAATTTATACATATTAGGGACAGTTTGTTACAAGTAAATAGACAAATGGAATTAGCTTACTTGGAACAATCCAGATCAGAGATTTCTTCAGGGCTGTACCTTTGACCACAATAAAATAATCTATCTGAGAGGGTGCTAGAAAGAAAAAGGGCTAAGACAAAAAAAAGACATCTGATGGCATTACCAAGCCTTTTAAAAGAAATACAATATCAGCACTGAGATGGTCTTCTGCACAAAAAACTCAAATATCTGAGAGAAAAAGGAGCTTAATTAGGATGAAATGGCAGTAAAGTGATTCTAAATACTCAAAATGTATTATTAGTAATTCTGGACTCAGAAACCTACTTTGAAGTGTGCTTTCCTACTAAACCTGGAAAAGGCATTGGTATTACCAAGAAGAAATACTTGCTCAGGAGAGAGAAAATAATTTCCATGCTAATGAATTGTCCTGTAAATGGCAGATTTGTGGGTTAAAATTTCTGCAAATATTACTATGTCTAGATTAACTGAACTGTGTTAACATGAAGCTGGAATATTAGTTAAAGAGAACAAATCACCGAGGCTAGCATTTCTTGAAAGAGTGAACCTACGAAAGCAATGTATGTTGCCAAGTCTCCTTTGTGCTTTAAAAGTGTAACTCAATAATGCATCAAGACTTAAAACTGTAGCTTTAGATTTAGTAGCAATCACAAATAAATGGCTTTCCACAGTCATAATTCCTTGATCTGATACTGTCATGGAGAGATATTTGGACTTAGTCCAACCAGAAAGACAAACAGAACTGATCCCTTTTAACCTGGTAATCCCAGTGAGAGATTCAGTAACAAATCATACATATATTACCTGAGAAAAAGCAATGACCAAATATATTACGCAGGCAGAACAGAAGTTAGTCAACCCTTACCAGTGCTGGAACAGAGTAACAAATGTAGAATAACTGAACATATTTCAGAAGTGGCAGGAAAGGAAAACATAATTGCATGCATTTCATATTATGGCATGGGGAGAAGGTGCAGCCCCTGTTTTAGCAGAATGCTTGTACAAGGGAGTCCCAAAAGGATTGCTACTGCAGTTAAGGAAATAATAATAATAATAATAATAATAATAATAATAATAATAATAATAATAATAATAATTAGCAAAATAAAACGAGCATTTGTCACAAGCATAAAGAAATTAAAAAAGCAGGTTGAGAAAATGATCCGAAAGTAGTTGATAAAATTTAAAGAGAAAAGAATACAGTACAGTATCTTGCTTTTCAGCAAATTTGAATAGTGTAAACCTAATCACATAGTTCAGCAGTCAGGAAGTACTCCATTCTCATTATACAACGCCATCCTCACCTCCATCTCCTTTACTTAATATTGCCAAGCCTGATGTCATAGTATTAGTACATTCAGACCAGTCACTGGGTCAAGGTTTAATGAAAAGCAGCTTGAGTAAGAAATTAAGACACAAATTATTCTTCCATGAATTTTTAAAGAGCACCACGGGCCACAGGAAAGTGATATAAAGAAAGACAAACCAGACCAGGGGTACAAGATCTAGAGAAGCAAAAACGCAGCCAGTTAAAAGTATGTACATCCCCTTTTGAAATGCGTCTCCATGGAAGACAAGAGTAGTTTAAAATTTTATACTGATAGATAAATAAACCTGGTAGTGGAAAAAGAAGGCCAAATACTGATGAAATTGTGTGAGGGACGTGGCCAAAATAACACATAATCTGAGTTTATCAGGGCAATAAGACATTGTCTGGGAATAATTATTGAATGAACTACACTGCTGTTATGATGGGATGAAGCCCTGACTATGGCTTGAGTGGTCTGAGTTTGAATACAAGCTCAGGTGGTTGAAGGCACAAGAGACATAGATGATCACGCCTAATGTGGGAAGGAAGGAGCTTTTAGGGCAACTCATTAAGGATCTGATGGTGGTCAGAGGTCACAGAGAATGCCAGCCTGGGAGTAGCAGGTAGGACTAAGGGGCACGACCCTTCTATGGATCCAGGATGGTGCATGCACTTGAGTATGCATCCCAAACAGCATGCATCAGTTAGCAGGAAGATGGAGAAGGGGTATGAAAAGGCCCTACAGCTACTCACCATGAAACAACCTGCTACGGGAGAGGATGTCTGATAGGTCTGTGTTTGGTGACATTAATGTGCTGCTGTGGTCCTGACCTGGGAGGGGGGGGTAAAGCCACACTTATTGGTCGCAGGATAGCTATACCTTCAGCTACCACCTACAGCAAACAGGTTGATAGGAAAATCTGCAAGAGAACCAAAAAAAAAGTGTTGAATAAAGACTTAGAAGTATTGGGAACAACTATAGAATTAACAGCATTCTTTATCCTTCTGTAAGTGATGGTATTCCCACACATTTTGCAGTCCCAGATTTAATGGTATAAAATGGTAATCATGGAGTTATATAAACAGACAGCAAATAGGAGAATGAAAGAAGTAAACCTAATGAAGAAGCAGGTAATGATGGGCAAGACAGATTCTGTAATTACTGATATCAAATATCAATTGCTGAATATTTAACTGCACCTCTTTCTGAGTTTTTGAATATGTATTACAGCCATTGTTAAAATATGTTTCATCCAGACTATGAGATAAAAAACATTTTTCTGAGGTTCTCAACATCTTGATTCCACGTCACGATGGCCTTGATGGCAAAGTAATCTGGAAATATGGGGATATTGTGGGCATTTTATTAGAAATGATATAACATACCTTAAGTAAGGACTGTTTATGGCAATAAGCTATTCTTTCATACTAAGGATAGGTGCATCATTTGCCCATACATATGGTGATCATTTTATGGGTCATTTTGAACTGAAAAGCAGTTCTTCATTGAATAAACTGGGAAACATATATGACCACTAACTTGCAGGCTCCGAGATTCCTTGACCTTGTCAATGCAAATGCTCTGGAACAACTGGTGTGTACTAACACTAGGCACTCAAATATCCTTGACATAGTACTCACAAACGTAGGGGAGTATTATCGCACCCCCCCCCAGCGTAATGGCCTCATTGGTAAGATTGGAGCATAAGCCACTATCCTTTGAAATAAATGTAATGGTAGTACCCCCTGGGATGACCGTTCCCTGGCCCAGCAATCAAGGAGCCTCAATCCTCACCACTAAAACCAGGGAGGTCATCTCATAGAAGAGGAAAGGATAACTAATACACACAGCAAAGTATAATTTCCTTTAAGTGCACACAGAGATCACAGTCAGTCTAGGGTTGGTTGCTCCCTTGCTCTCCAGGTCCCCAATAAGACTCCCCACTGGCAAAGCTATAGGGTCCAGATCTCAGCCTATCTGGCAAGCTAACCTCCAGTACACTTTCTGTCCCACCAGTGCTTCCTGCCCCTGCCCAGGTAGCTGACACACCACACACACTTTGAAATAAGTATTTATACAACTTCACAGATACTCCTGGGAAAGGCTGACACAGATTCTCCAGCTGTGCCCCTTTACTAAGACTATACGGTAGTAATTTCTGCCACCACCAGCTAAAAATTATCAGCGACCCAAGGGCCCTTAAAAGGGTGTCCAATTATTACTGTGCAATATTATTATCCAATTGGTAATGTGACTATTAAGTCTAAGGCTTATTAGAGTGGCCTATTACGATAACCTCTATAAATATGAAATGTACTCTAGAGCCTACTTCTCTATACAAACCAGCCACAGGTAAAGGTTTTTAAAATATTTAATAATAAATAATTAAAACACAAGACAATACTACTACACCATAGATATATCAAACAGTTGAGATCACACAGAAACTTAAAACAATACCGTAGGACATGTCTGATATCAAAGAAAAACACTTCATCTAACTTTCTAATCTTTAGCTATTCTTAAGAGAAAACACAGTGCTATAATCCTACTTACAGACATATAGAGCATAAGCAGTGCTGGGTTGATGGTCCAAGACAAATGCTTTCAGTCTCTCACTGAACAATAGTTTTTAAAACACTAACAAACAGCTCTGCTAAGGCCCTCCCAAATTACATCATTTTGACACTTAGGTTTTCCCAGTATTCACATTACATCATTTTGACACTTAGTCTGGAGTTCCCAGGAAAACAAACTGCATTATTTAGCAAGCTAACACCTGCTCAGGAAACTACAACAATAAAAGACATTTCACATGTAGACTCTAACAATTATTCCTTAAGTTAAGACAATAGAAAGAATGTTTTCAGCCAGATGCTTCAGCACCATTTTTTTAGATAATTGTAACTTCAAAAAACATTTGAAATGCTTGGCTTGATTTTCCATAATCAGTTAGCAATGTTGCAACAATCTTGAAGTTCACATTTTGCAGTGTTTTCTTTCATTTAAAAGTACAAGCCTGTATTTTACATTTATTTATACAAATGATAGAATTATGTATCAAATTCTATTTGACTAGGCTGGCAGCCTTTGCTCATCTTTCCCCAATCTTCACCCCCCCCCCCGAGAACTCAAGCTAGTTTTTCAAGTGACCCTTGAGAAATGCCACTTGAGAGTGTTAGGTCTATCTGGGTGTAGCTCACCCCATTCCCTGTCCTGAGAGCCCATCTGCATTGGCATCGCTACTTTCACTGTGGTGCTGCACTGACATATCATATGCTTGCAATCTCACGCTCCATCTTAGCAATTTGGCATTTTGATGACTGGCTCTGTTTAACCATATTAGAGGGTTGTGATCTGTCATTACACTGAATTTTCTTCCTTGTCAGGTCTGTGAGGGGAGCAGCTATGGTACTATAACTGAGGATGAACTTTCTGTAGTACCCTTCTGTCCCTAAGAATTACCTCACCTGCTTTTTGGTAACAGGTGCAGGCCATGCCTGAATAGCTTCCACTTTGGCAATCTTACCAATGAGGCCTTATCTTACCACTCCCCAATCTATGTCCTAGGTAGGAGACCTCTGCCATACCTACCTGCCATTTGCTCAGCTTAATGGTCAACCTTGCCCTCTGTAGTCTGTCCAGCACCTCCCTGACATGCTGAAGGTGCTGTTGCCAGGAATGGCTGTAGATGGCAATATCATCTAGGTAAGCAAAGGCAAACCCTTCTTCTCCTGCTAGGATATTATCCACCAGCCTCTGGAAAGTTGCTGCGGCATTCTTCATCCCAAAGTGCATCTTTGTGAACTCATACAAGCCAAAAGGAGTCACAAAGGCTGACTTCTCTCTAGCACTGGGAGTCAAGGGCACCTGCCAGTAACCCTTGGTAAGGTCAATGGTTGTAAGATACTTAGCCCCACCCAACTGCTCTAGGGCCTCATCTGTCCTAGGCATGGGGTAAGCATCCAACTCTGTGTGACTATTTAATTTCCTGTAATCCATGGAGAATCTGGTGCTGCCATCCTTCTTTGGCACCAACACCACTGGTGAGGCTTAGGGAATGTTGGACTCTTGAATCATCCATAGTTCCAACATCTCCTGTACCTCCTTCCTCAGAGTCTATTTGACTCTCTCAGGCACCCTATAAGGGGCCTGCCTAATAGGCCTTTGGGGTCCTCTATCCACCTGGTGCTGCACCAGGTGGATGCTCCCTAGTTTTCCAGTGAACATGTCCCCAAATTCCTGCAACACTACTTGGATTTCTTGAACCTGAGTAGAAGATAGCTGCTGGGACATTGCTACCCCTTCCACCGAGGTGTAATCCCAAGCCTCACTGAGGAGATCAGTCCCCAGATCTCCCTCAGACTCCTCCTGCAATTCACTGCAAATGCTCAGCACAAGGGCCTCCCTATTATGGTAAGGTTTCATCATGTTAACATGGTCAATTTGTGCTGCTGCCATCTGCCTAGCATGTCCACCATGTAATTAACATCACTTACCTTTCTTACCACCTTGCAGGGTCCCTCCCAAGCTGCTTGCAACTTGTTACATCCAACAGGAATGAGAACCATTACCTGCTGCCCTACAGCATATTCCTTAGCTCAAGCATTCCTGTCATACCACACCTTTTTCTGTTGTTGGGCTTCTGCCAGGTTCTCCTGGGCCAAGCCCATGAGTTCTCTGAGCCTTGTCCTGAGGGTTAGGATGTATGCCACAACAGACTCCTTGTGAGACTCACACTTACCTTCCCACTCATCTCAAATTAAATCTAGAAGTCCCCATCACCTTATGCCTATACAGCAACTCAAAGGGTGAAAAGCCAGTGGATTCCTCGGGAACGTCTCTGTAAGCAAACAACAGATGAGGCAAATATTTGTCCCACTCCCTCTTAAACTGATCTGCAAATGCCCGTAGCATGGACTTGATTGTAGAATTTAACCTATCAACAAGACCATTAGTCTGGGGATGGTAGGGGGTGGTCTTTATTAGCTTCACCCCACAGGACTTCTACAGACAAGCCAGCAGGTCTGACATGAAATTGGCACCTTGGTCAGTCAGTATTTCTTTTGGGAAACCCACCCTGCTGAAAATCTCTAACAAAGCATTTGACACCTTCTCTGCCTCAATGGAGGACAAAGCTACTGCCTCAGGGTATCGTGTAGCATAATCCACTACGACTAGGATATACTTTTTCCCTGTGGAATTTGGGGGTACCCAAAGGACCCACAATATCCATAGCTACCCACTGAAATGGCTCCTCAATCACAGGCAAAGCCATCAAAGGAGCTCTCACCTTATCTCCTGCCTTGCCTACCTTTTGGCACTGCTCACAGGTCCTGCAGTACCCTGTTACATCTCTGGAAATTCCAGGCCAATAGAAGTTTTGCATAATATGCCTCTTTGTACTTTTATGCCATATGTCCTGCAAAGGGATTATCATGGGCTATGGCTAGAAGTACCAGACAGTAGGCTCTAGGCACTACCAACTGCTGTACTCTCTCACCTTCTAGCTCTTCCTCAGTGGTCCACTCTCTGTATAGTAACCCTTTGTCCCAGTATACAGATTCCCCCTTCCCTTGAGAATCAAGTGCATCCCTAGCTACCTGCCTCAGGCCTTGCAATGTAGGGTCTGAGAGCTGAGCCTGTTTCAACTCTCTCCTTGTAACCCTTCCCAGCTCCCCTTCCACAGGAAGTCTGGCATCCTATGGCTGTGGTGCCACACTGTCAGCCTTGGTACTACTACTCACCTCTACCTTTGTAGTTATCCTGTCCAAGGGAACATCAGTACCCACAAGCAACTGTTCAGTCTCACTGCTATAGCATAGCTCACTCTCTGAAGTAACCACCTCAGCAGTCCTGGCTGCAAGTATGCAGTCTGTCTGGGTCTCCCCCAGGCTACCAGACCCACATGCTTGTCTCCTAGCCTCACTGCATGTAACTGCATAAGTACATAGTATTGCCTCATCCAAATCCTAACCTCTCAGGACATCTGCAGGATGGTAGTTCCATACCCCCTGTTGTCTCAAGACAACCCACTATTGACATTTTGTCTTTCCCACTTACTGGCTCCCTCACCTTTGGTTCCCCACCTTGCCTCTGTGGACACCTGTATGCCACATGGCCCCACTGGTTGCATTCAAAACATTTAACCCTAGCTCCTGGACATGTACCTGGACTAGTGGCTTCCCCTGCTACTGGCAAATTCTGTTGGGACAGTCTGTGCTGCCCACCATGGGTTCCTTTAGACCCATGAGCAGTACTGGGGGTCCACTTCCTGTGTAGGACTGCCCTGCTTGCTAGTTATAGGTCTCCCTTCTTCCCCAACTCATCTGAAGTAGCACATTGTTTATCAGCTAACCAGATCCTCATGTCCTCAGGCAAAGTGCTAAGGGCTTATTCCCTCACCAAAAGGTCTGCCAGCCCTTCAAAACTGGTGACCTGACATCCACTCACCCAGCTATGAAAATAAGTACTCAGTTCAGCAACATATTCACATACATTTTCATCTGCCTTGCGTCTATGTTCATGAAACTTTTTCCTATACATTTCAGGTGTTAGCTTAAAACATTGTAACAGACATTTCTTTACAGCAGTATAATCAAAACAGACAGAGTGAGGTGTTTGTGATATACAGGTTACAGCTTTCCCATGGAATAAGGGGGTCAGGTACCGTACCCAGAGCCTTTGGTCAACACTATACTGTTTGCATACCCTTTCAAACATGTGAATGAAACTATCAAAATTATCCCTCTCTTTAAATCGCAAAAGAAATTTACTGACCTGTTGTGCTTCTGGGGTCCAGTTACTCCCTTCCTCATTTCCTCCATGACTCTGGTGAAGAGTCAGCATTTCCCTCTCATGCTTCCTCTGACACTCCTTTTCTTTGGCTTCTATCTCCAAAAGCCTGACCTCCAACTCAAGTCTCTTTAGCACCAGCTGAATTTTTAAGTCCACTGCAGAAAGGTTGGGCTGTCCATTCTCCAAGGATATTATATCTCCACTGCCAGTGTGATTGTCCTTCACAGAAAGGTTGAGCTGTCCATTTTCCAAGGATACTGTATCTCCACTGCCAGTCTGATTGTCCTCCTGGATGCTGTTTTCTGATGCAGCTGTAACCAAGGCTGCAATCAGGTCTGCCTTAGTCAGGTTCCCATGCACCAGTCCCCTAGCCTGGCACATCTCTACCAGCTGGCTCTTTGTCAGCTTTCCATATTCCTGTGTGACATGCTGCCTGCTCACCCTGACTAACTAAGCTAACAAAAGAAATAAAACAATTGTGATATTAACTATGAGTAAACTCTGCGTGGCTGATTTAGAATACAAAACACTTTCAGAGATCACTGTACATAAGCTACAGGATTCACTCTACCCACACCACTGTCAAACAGATGTGAGGATATCTTATCCCAACCACTGCCATGACTTGTGTTGACCGTGCCCTGGCCCAGCAATTAAAGAGCCTCAATCCTCACCACTAACACCAGGGAGGCTGTCTCCTAGAAGAGGAAAGGATAACTAATACACACAGTAAAGTACAATTTCCCTTATGTGCACACAGAGATCACAGTCAGTCTGGGGCTGGTTGCTCCCTTGTGCTCCAGGTCCCCAATAAAACTCCCCACTGGCACAACTATAGGGTCCAGATCTCAGCCTATCTGGCAAGCTAACCTCCAGTACCCTCTCTGTCCCACCAGTGCTTCGTGCCCCTGCCCAGGTAGCTGACACACCACACACACTTTGAGATAAGTATTTATACAACTTCACAGATACTCCTGGGAAAGACTGACACAGATTCTCCTGCTGTGCCCCTTTACCAAAACTATATGGTAGAAATTTCTGCCACCATCAGCTAAAAATTATCAGCTACCCAAAGGCCCTTAAAAGGGTGTCCAATTATTACTGTGCAATATTATTATCCAATTGGTAAATAATTAAAATACAAGACAATACTACTACACCACATAGATATCTAAGAGTTCAGAGATCACACAGAAACTTAAAACAATACAGTAGGACAGGTCTGATGTCAAAAAAAACAATCTAACTTTCTATACTTTAGCTATTCTTAAGAGAAACACATTGCTATAATCCTACTTACAGACATATAGAGCATAAGCAGTGCTGATTTGATGGTCCAAGACAAATGCTTTCAGTCTCTCACTGAACAGTAGTTTTTAAAACACTAACAAACAGCTCTGCTAAGGCCCTCCCAAATTACATCATTTTGACACTTAGGTTTTCCCAGTATTCACATTACATCATTTTAACACTTAGTCTGACATTCCCAGGCAAACAAACTGCATTATTTAGCAAGCTAACACCTGCTCAGGAAACTACAACAATAAAAGACATTTCACATGTATACTCTAACAATTATTTCTTAAGTTAACACTATAGAAAGAATGTGTTCAGCCAGATGTTTCGGCACAACTTTTTATAGATAATTGTAACTTCAAAGAACATTTGAAATGCTTGGCTTGATTTTCCTTAAAGCACATGGCAATGTTGCAACAATCTTGAAGTTCACATTTTACAGTGTTTTCTTTCATTTAAAAACACAAGCCTGTATTTTACACTTATTTATACAAATGACAGAATTATCTATCAAATTCTATTTGACTAGGCTGGCAGCCTTTGCCCATCTTTCCCCAATCTTAACACCCCTATCAAACCCTAAAGCATTTTTCCAAGGCAAATTACCTCCAATTAAGTGATAGCACAGGTAATTTTAAAGCTACCCATAACCGTAAAAACATGGAGGCCTATACAGAAATATAGACGAATGCCCTATACAAGAACTTAAGCAACTGCATAGAAACAGCAGTATCTCTGACCAAACTAAACCCAGGTCTAGCCGGAAAAACATGCCACCCTGGTGGACCCCTGGTATAAATAGACTATACAACAGAAGGAAGAAACTCCTATCACAAAGCATTTTTAGTTACTATGTCCATAATCTTAAGGAAAACACTTAACAATATGCTGTGTTGGCTGTAAATGTCACTACTTATACTCAGCCAGAAGAGATAGCAAATCTGCTGGCCAATAAATTCAGCTCAAATTTCACCCCCTCATCACCTCCCGTTACTCCCCATAAAAATACCCCCTACCATTCTTTTGCCTGTTATCACAAAAGAACAGGTTATCACTGCACTCTAAAGCTAGAAACACGGTATCAATGGGCACTGACGGAATCCCCAGGGTGCCTACCTTGAAACATAACCTAGCACACCCACTCAGATCTCCATTTAACCACAGTCTCCAGGCAGGCTTTTTCCCAGTAGAGTTGAGGACAGCAACAGTTATGCCTCTGCACAAGGGTGGGACCATCAGGTGACCCAGGAAACTACCAACCCATAATTTAGCCTCATATGCAAGAATATAGAAAGGATAATCATGGTTCTAATTAACAATGACATAGTAAATCTTCAAACTCTAGATTCAACCCAGTTCAGATTTGTTAAAGACAGGTCCTGCCTGCAAAATCTGTTGGACTTCTTTATGAAGGTCATGGATGAGGTTAATACATACCACCTACCTTGATCTGAACAAGGTATTTGATATAATACCCCACTCAGGTATTATCGATAAACTTACAAAATTGGGCATAAACATCTACATCACCAGATGATTAGCCAAAGTGGCTTATTGATAGGGCACATGTTGTTAGAATGGAGAAATCCACATCCAGCAAGAGGCCATTCACCAGTGGAGTACCAGAGCAGTCAGTGCTGTGCCCCCTCCTGGTTGAAATTTACTTCTCAGATGTCAAGTCAAATGCAGATGGCCTTTGGCTGACCAAGTTTGTTTATGACTACATGTTGGGGGCAATCACTGACTCCTCAAATGATGTTGATATCCTACAGAAAGGTCTGACAGAGGCTAATGATTGGTGTCAGAGCCATGGTCTCAAACTAAATGCAAAGAAATGCGTAATAATACCCTTTAGAAAATCAAATACCTCTGCAAATTACAACATTGATAGCACCTCCCTAAGAGTGGACCCAGTGGTGAGATATCTGGGTACTCAGATAGATAGTAATCTGAACTTTGACTACCATGTGTCCATGGTAATAAGGAAATCCTTCTGTGTGGCTCAGCCCTCATCAGACTAATAAGCAAGTGCACCCTTTGGCATGTACCTTGTCAGGCACCTGCAACAGTTGGAACACCCTCAGAGGTTTCTCACAAAAAAACTACAAGGTATAACCAACATATCATATGTTGATCAATTAAAAGCACTATCACTGTAGTCAGTTTCCTACCGATTACTGAGGGGTGATCTGTCTCTGAGCTACAATGCAGTCTCTGACCCAGCCCTGATGGAAATGTTGCATATTCATAAAACTAACTGCACGAGGGTTACCTGCTCTAAAGATCTAAACCTGATATCTGATATGAATAGCTCATGCTGGAGAGACAGATATCTGTCTCAGAGATTGCCCCTCTGGAATAGGCTTTCTAGTCACATGGAGCAGAGCCATTCCATGACCATCTTCAAGCACAATCTGGACTGTTGGATGGGAAATCACAAATTCCTTCCTTGTGTGGTGCCCATATAATTTATGGACAGAGGCAGTCTGCAAATATAGTCAAAGCCCTGCTTGCTGAAACTTGTTAGCTTTCTCCTAGGGAAAGAAAACTGGGTAAAATCTGGATAAAACTGGTTAGGCTTGTAAGGGCTTGTGAGCCATTAGCCTAGTAATCTCCTATGAACGTATGAATAATGAGTTTTTGGCCTTATGGAAATATCCAAAGGTGTATTTATTATTTATAACAGCTCATATTTGATCTTAAGTTCACTACACAATGTAGTAATCAGCAGATGAATTTTTTAATGTGATGATTATTAAAATATGGATGGCACGATTACCGCAGTCCTTTATTGGAATTCCAATACAATAAATTCAGTAGTTTAGCAGCTAATGTCTCTATGGCACTTCATGTAAAGTATCTCGTATGTCCCATTTACTGATGATTCATTTTGCAAGTTCACAGGATGAAAAGACTTAGAATGTATTGAGGGAAATGCTGGACCATTTACAGCTTAGACAACACGAATGAGGTAGCCTGGATCAGGTGGTGCATTATATGGGATTCACATACCAGGCATGAGCCAGGTAGGGGTAGAGGTCCTGGGGATCTGTCTTATAGAAGATCTGCTACAATATTTGGCACTAATAGTTCTAAATTTAGAAATGTACTAAATAAACATCAACATGCTTTATTCAGTAACCACACATTGAAGCAGTTTGTACATAATTCCAAAAAGTATCCATTACAGATGCATCTTGATCATAAACAATATCCTAAGATATCTTAACTTGTACATGTGACTTTTATAAGCCTGCTTAGATCTGTGGGCTGAGTTTCTTGCAATAGCTACTCCCTTTCTAAATATTTTACCAAAATCAAGAAATTTAATTAATTTAATTCATCATCTTGCCTTGACCTCAGACATTTGATCTCTTGTCACACAGCTTAGTTGTTTATTGGGGCACACCTTGTTCTACTGGCTCATTTTATGTAGGAAAAATGTTCACTGATGCAAAACTGATGTAGTGGAGCATAATTATGCTCTTAGGAAGAATGAGCACTCAGATGCATTAGTTAAACGTCATTATATTCACAAGCAAGAACTTGTGGTCCTCTTTGCAAGAAGATATCATTCAGATATCAGGGATTTGTATCATATACTCTTGGATAAAAAAAGACCAAATATGGATTTACAAGTTGGGGACTGTTTTTACTTGGCTTCAGTTGTTTGGTGTCTTGAAAATTAATTTTACTGACAAATATACTGTCATGTACACTTGAATGATTTAAATATGATTTTAAAAATGTTTCTGGATGGTTGGAAGAGAAGCTAAGTACTGCTACACATATCGAGCAAATCAATGGGCCTGCTTCATTATCAGCTACAAAAAATGCTATTATCTTGTTGGCCACCAACATGATAGTGCATTATTTGTTATTCATTAAATGGATCTACATGTTGTGCAGAGCCTCAGAACAAAGGGAAATGGCAGAATATGCTAATGACAGCATAGAGAGGCAAATTACATGCTAATTAACCAGTCCAGTAGTTGGAGCTATTCAGGAAGCTAGCAAGCAATTGTGTATACTTAGTGCTCCCTTTTGCCCTCAACTCAAAACTCTTAAGAATACATCTCTGGTTTGGCACCTACGTCTCTGATGCAAACAGGTAACCTGTAAATGGTTCATCTCCCAGGCCCATGCTTACACTTTTCAAGGGTATCAGAATTCGTCAGAGATTTGGGATGCATGGCTAGGCTTAAAAAGACCCCTGTGGTCGTTACCCTAGTAAACACCTATGAACAAGCTTGATTACACTTACAAAAAAAAATGCTAGGGGTTGCTGCTTTTATTATTATGTTGTATGTGCAACAGGCTTTAGTTCAAGGTGCTGCTGTTGCTGCCAGACATCTGGCAAGAATAACAAGATTGTTTAGACCCCCATTTGACTTATCTTGAACTGCATGAAACAGAAATTGCAGAGTGATACAAGGTGGACAGGGAAGCACTACAGAAACTATGCAAACTCTGCTGCACCCACCTCAGGCCACAGGGAAATGTTGGAAAACCCATGCCATTGGACACAAAGGGATCTGTAGCATACTAGCTACTGGTACTTTCCAGAGACCCAAAGGAGCTATATTAGGGAGTCACAGGCATCAGCCTCTAGAATATTACATCAGTTTTTAAATGCAGTGCTACAACATGCAAGGGATCAAATCTGTTTCCCATGCACCCTACAGTTGAGAGCAAGAACCATGCAGGAATTTTGTGCAACAGCACACTTCCCTGAAGTGTTGGGGGCCATAGATTGCATACACATAATAATAAAAACCCCACCAGATGAGCAGGGAAGGATGCAATTCAACAGAAAAGGATACCACTCTATAACCTCTCAGGTTGTCTGTAATGCTCATCTACAATGTCTGTACAGGCAGCCCAGGCAGTTTTCTGACTCACACTTCTAGCACACCTGCGAGCTGTAAACAAGGTTTGCTCAGGGTAACTTTCCATAAGAGCATCTAGTGGGGGATGCAGATTATGCACTACAGCCCTGCTCTATGACACCCCTGAGAAACCCACACAACCCCACTAAGTAAGCATACAGCAAGGCCCATGTTCAAACTAGGATTATAGTAGAACATGTGTTTGGATTGCTCAAATGAAGGTTCCAGTGTCTTGACATATCAGAAGGTGCCTGCAGTATGACCCAGGCACCTCTGCACAAATGCACACAGTCTGCACCATGTTATACAATATCATTCTCAGGAAAGAGCTTCTACAAGGACAGCAAGGGGCAGGACCACAGGCACAGCCAGCATCCTCATCAGCATGTACAGATGAGAACTCTGAAGGAGAACCACCAGCTGCAGATGATGCTGGCAGATTGAGGCATGCACAGTATGCTCCTGCTCTGGCTAATAGGCAAAGGACAGCACACACACTCTTTACCTAGGTCAAAGCCTAAGATCCCTCACACATATAAATATGAAAACTGTTGCCAGTCAAACTCCACGATATTTACTAAACCATGTAATGGCTATGTTCTGATGGCATCAGACAGGGACAACCTCCAAGGACACAATTTGTACCTGCAGTAATGACAAGGTAAATATTGAACTTGTAAGGAGAAAAAAAAGGTTACATAACCAGGAACAGGTAGCCCCTAAGCACAGATTTTGTCTGAGGTGTACAATTATGTCAGAAATATCTTATATAACTGATGTTTGCAATATACAGCTAAGTATTCTACCCAATACTGTGCATCAAGCATTTCAGGTGACCACTGTCTATAAACCATGGAACAAGTCAATTATACCATCATTTGCACAAGTATGGCAAGAGGCAAGATTGAAGTATCTAATGCTCTGATTGCTTTACTTACAATACTAACTGAAATGCAATGAGTTTCAACAATTATATAAGCAATCATTCAAAATGATTCGAAACAAGAAATCAAAAATGTTTCTTCTGCAATACATATTGATAAAAGCAAGCTTGAGAGTAAGTAAGCAGTAATAATTCACTGTGTAAATCAGACATATATGCAACCCTATGTCTCAAAATAATGAACAAAGGCAGGGCACATTCATTATCATTTGCACAGTGTGGTTGTGGGGTGGCAGGAGAAAAAGGCTGACACCAAAGAAGTGAGTGCGTGTGAGTAAGAAACACATGTATTTATTAAATTATACAGTGGGCAAGGCCATTAACAACAGATGTATAGCACTCAGCAGTGCTGTTTCGATAGCTTGCATGTGTGTGAGGTAGTACAGGTAAGTGATTTGTTTTCAGTATGTGTGTGTGTATATGCATGAATACAATCAAGCACTGGACTAGCATTACCTCCTGGCATATAAGACAGGTGTGAAGCATGCATGGCAGAATAGTCAGCCCAGTGTCATTGCCCCCAACCACTACCTCTGCCAGGAGTTGCACTGCTACTTCCATGGCCCTGGCTAGAAGTTTGGGTGGTTCCTGAATGAGAGTGATGTCTGCTGGATGAGCTATCTTCATGACTCAGTCCATAGCCTACCATGTCTGGGTGCTGTCCATGTAATTACCGATGGAGCAGTGGAAGTAGTGCCCCCACAGGAGTCAGATCTTGCACAGCCATATCTGCTAACAACAGGCAATACAGCAGCGATCTGGCCACATGAATGCCCATCCTCTCCCAGCAGATATGGCATCACAGACACTGCCCGATTCAGTGTGCCACCCATCCTGTTCAGGGAGTCACCCACACAGGTCAGGGAGTCATGCCTGTCAGATTGCATGATGCTTAGTACTCACACAATCTCTTCTGAGGCCCTGGTGGAATGTGCCTGTTCCTCCATTACAGCCCTACATATATGGCTGTTGGCACCTAATGATACATCAGTACCATGAGGAAAGTGGATAGCAGGCCTCCTGCAAACACCTCCACCAACTCCTACTGCATAGCTCCTTGCCCTCACAATGGCTACAGGGAAAATCAACCAGCACTGCAGCTGGAATAAGCACACTATCCTGATTAACTGTGTTGCCTTCAACTTGTTCTATATCAGAAGGTTCTGTATCATGGGTATGGATACACATACTGAATGTGTCCAAAATGTGGGCAGGTGATGTGGGAGTCACAACTCTAGTGTCAGACTGACTCTCTGCACCCCCAAACTGTGCCTCTTCATCATCTCCATCAACATCAGAGGCTACTGATACTCTGACATTATGTGGTAAAAGTTCCGCAGTGGCACTCTCAGGATCACCTATCGTAACAAGCAATAAACACAACGAAGTGAGAAAAAGGGAATTAAATGGATCAAATTGTTTTTATATGAAAGGTATATTAAATTATAATAGCTACTGAAGCAATACAAATATTACTCTCAGTTAGACCTAAATCTATCTTATATATACTAATAACTATAAACAAGTTGTGTTTACCATGTTCAGGTGGTCTTGCAGAGTACAATCCAGATGTCAAAAGCAAATGACTAAAATCAGATCCCAAACACAGTTCAGCTGTATTTGCCTTATTTCTGATTTTTTCTGTTTTAAGCTGTTTTGTGGTTGAAGCCATTCATTGTTTTATTATATTACAATCCAGATGCCTCTGTATGTAAGGAAGGGAAAGGAAAGGAGGCTGATAAGTATTATAATGCAAATGAAACAAGAAACAGAGAAAATCCACTTTATATGTGCAGGTTAAGAAAATATAAAGAAAAGTTTACTGACCAGTTGAATTCCCACCCCCCCAAACTCCCTCTTTTATCTCTCTAGTACTGTGTCATCTAACTCACACTTATTGCTGGCTCTAGATATAACAGACATAGAAGATATGCGCATATAAATATATATGCAATGACACTTACAATTATTTTTATTTTGCATACCTGGAAGTTCTGCTTGAGACACTCTAGGTCTGTCGTCCACATCAGCACCAACATCAAGCTATAACAATCTCTGACAGTGGACAAGAACTCCTCTGTTTCAGTCAGTGGTGGTTTGGTGGCAAGAGCACCCTCCATGGCCACCTGTTCCCAGGCAACTTCAACTACCCTGTGGCAGGCAGAAGGTATCATATCAGTTGCCCTATGTTCTATCAGGGAGTAAGTTCCCCCATTCCCTCTGATAGTACTGATGTCATCAACCACCTGCTGCCATATCCTGTCTCAGGCAGATTTGTCACCTCTAGCTCTCCCTAAGGGAAAAGCTCCATGTCAATGAAAGGTCTGAATGATGACCTCATTTTCAGTATCAGTGAATGGACACTTGTAGGGTACAGATGTCTTGGGTACCATATCCCTGTATGAGATGAAACAGAAAACAGACACAAAATTAAATTTACAATACACAGATGGGATGACTGTGAACTCAATTATGTATGAATGTAGGCATCCATCATGCACACAATTGAAAAGATGATGTTCCCTATGACTACACACAAGTTAAGGCAGCCACCCCACCTAAATATTCATAAAATAACAAAATATAGAACAGATATATAACAGATCTGTAATGCCGACAATGGATATGTAATTGTGTGACACATCACAGCATTAACAACACTCATTCACAATGTACAAGTGGAAAACTATTATAGTGCCATCTCCACTGGTGTGGAGGGTACCAGGTAAATATCACAACCTTAATGCATTCTTTGGGCTACACATGTAAAAATACCTGACTTTGCTACAAAGCTATATTACACTCTTCTGCAATAACTTTTCAAATTCCCAGAAAATAAAACCTGCAGCATTATGTCAGGTAGTATTCTTTACCAAACATTGTAATGCAGACAAATAACTGATATACATGGGCTATGCCAACAGTCAAGGATAAAGAAAATGCCGACAGATAAAAACATTGTTAAACTGGGCATTGCAATTCATCCTTAATGTTAAAGTAAAAGCATTATGTAAGAAATCGCAACATACTTTGACAAGAAAGCAGTTTAGAAAGTAGATACATCTCCTCAAAATGTGCATTTAGCAGTATTGAGCTCTTTAGATTCAAACAGTCTCATCATTAAGATACAAGTTCCTTTTCTACAGCCCTCTGAGCACTGTGAGTATGCAAATGAGGTGTTAAATCATTAGCATTCCTGAATACCGCAATCTGTACTAATTGCAGGGAAGATAAGGATGATATAAGGAGCTATATAATTGCATGCACATGCACTAGAAATGCAAGAATGAGCATTGTGAAGTGTTACCCGATAATGCCTTGCAGGTATCTATGATTAGTCTGACTTCAAGAACAATCAGTGTTTCACATTCTCTCCTTTTTGATGGTCACTTAATGAGGGTGTGTCAGGGAGACAAGACTAACCAAAAAGTCTGAAAGTACATTGACTGAGTTAGGGGAGCAACATTCCTAACATTCAAATGCTGTTTGATGACCACAGTTACTGTCTCCTACTAAAACATGCTGTGAATATTCAAGGGAGTACATTAAGCATTGATACGGATAACATGCAATAAAAATAAGATAGCATAGATAAGGGAATGAGGCACTACAAAGAATGAGAAGAATAAACCTACAGTGTTTTCATGTTAATATTATGTGAGTACAGGGGTGTCCTAATCGTTGCAGTATCCCAATCATCCAGTTATAAGCAAATGAGAAAGGACAACATTCATTTTTTTCTGTTGCATTTTCAATGTAATGTGATACAATGTCCCATTTTGACTATATCTAAAGACTTTTTCTCCTTGCTAATATGTGTCTTTGTCAGATGCAAATATGGGAAATAATGTTAAATGATTGTTCTTAATATCCTGGTTTGATGATTTAAATCCATACGAGTTCCTGTTGAGAGATAACAAAGTTGATGGAACATCAGAAATGTGCACTTAAAGTACTTGTTTCAAGATGTGCCTTTTTTCCTGGATCATTTGGCATTGCACTCTGTTTACTGGCAATGGTCAGTAGCAGTGAATGGCAGTTCACTTCCCAAGGTAAAAGCTGAAAAATTTAATTTGGAATGCCATCAACAGCACAACACTTTCCTTAGCATTCTAAGCAATACTGACTGAAGAAATTCAAGCTGTCACACATATTGTTGTGGCATAAGGTGTAAATGTATTAAGTTTAGAGAAACAGTAAGGGTGATGCAGAATTTGAAACCTGTTCAATGATCATATTACTGAGGGAGGTCATAATGAACAC
>NC_056741.1:429245052-429335052 GCF_019279795.1 Protopterus annectens
TGTGGCACTCCTTGTAAATTGCTACAGTCATAGGCTGCTACAGATGGATTATACCAGGTCTCAGTAAAAGGCTAAGGTATGGAATACCTTGGCCAAGGCTGTGCAGTGCAACTGGCATTCCACACAGTAGTAACAATGTCATCACCACTGTAGTGATCTTAGAAAGCACAAGCAGGACCTCCTAACCCAATGGGAGGCTTAATTTAGGATTTCAAGCACACCTCACTTGTATAAATATACTGACCCATACCCTGTCTCTGATATGGCAATAATTATTCATTATGCTTATAAATAAATAATATATATATATATATATATATATATATATATATATATATATATATATACATATACATACATACATACATATACTTTTTTGAAATGTACAGCTACAAAGGAAATATCAGCAAACCATGAGGCACACAAGGAGAGATTAATGCATCCAAAAAATATACAGGCTAACTATGCCTCAGGTCCAAATGCAAGCCAGATAACTATTTTTCATCCCTCGCTCACTAGCATCTTGAACATGCATACCTCAGCCTTGATGTCAAGTATGCATGCCTTTTCCAGTACCTCTGACTGCATGCATTAGGTGATGATAACGTCAGCTTAACTGTGTGTGGATTCATTACCCAGAAGCAGCAATTAGTTTTAATTACAGGATAGTATTTCTAAAATATTAACAGCAATAATATGTCAGGAACCATTCAATCATGCTAATTGCAATTATTACATATGAATGCATATATCCAATGCATAATGGAATAATAAGAGCTGCTATTTCTTATATCCTAGCAGTGAGATTTGTTTATTTTATGACACCTTAATACCTTCACATGATACAGGGATGTGGCAAAAGTGTACAATAGTAAATTGTCAAATTTAATTATTGCTAAAAAGTTTATTAAAAAAAAATAAAATAATGTGACATGCCATTGATCCAATTCTCTATTTTTATATCCTCACTCCTATCTTTTTTTTTGGGGAGGGTTATAATTTATTAACATTCTGCTGTTTGCATGCCTTGCTGCTGAAAAAAAACAGCAGCACAGAGAGGTAGACAGAACATTGTGGCTCAGGCTGCCATACCTCCACACATGACAGTACAGATAACTAGCATTTCACATTCACAACCTGTTAGCATTGTCTTCACAACCCCTCCCCTACTTACTCCATCTGTGTCAGGTAGCTCTGCCCTGGCTACTGGTGCATACACTCCTGGAACATTACCAGTCGAGATGGTGATTTTGTCATCCAGCAGGAAATGACAGGGCTTGTGGAGAATATAATGGAAAGGGGCCTCAGTGCATTTATAAGTAGGGCTGAAAAGGTTCTGTGTTGAATTGCAAAAATGATGTACATCTGTCACTGAACCAGGCAGCTGATACAGAAGACAGTGATGACAGTTCTGTTCCCCAACAGGTCTTTATTAGTTCATTGAAGGTTTACTTCAGCGAACCTTTATTCATTGAAAAAAAACATTGAACATTCACTTCATCGAATGTTCACTTCAGTGAATGTTTTACACAGGGAAAGTAACTACTTGGCCAACATTTCCATGTAACACACATTGGAGTATTTTAAACCCATCCAGGTGGGGGGCTGCACTCCCACACACCTCAGTAGGGGGGGGCTGAGCCACCACTCCCCAACCATATATACCAACTCCGAGATTGCACTATAGTGGGGAAAAGGGCACATTTTTTATGTTGGCCAACTTGTTCCTTTCCCTGAGTAAATCCTTCGCTGTTGTCAACATTCGCTGAAGTGAACGTTCAATGTTTTTTGGTCAATGAATGGAAGTTTGCTGAAGTAAACCTTCGATGAACTAATATAGACCCTCCCCAACATTACAGATTATATAGAAATATACAAAAAATAGCAGCTGTTACACAAAAATTATGCCCCATAACTAGCTCTCCACTTCACCTATGTGTATTCTTGACACACTTGATTTGGTCCAATTGGCAATATAACCTTATTCTGTTGTTGTCACCCATCCATGGTGTGGTGGCTCTACAAAGTCATGAAATTGTGTGTACAATACTCCATTTATGTTGTAAAGAAGTGGATAGCTATGGTTCCCACCACCCTCCTACAAATTCCTGCATTCTTTCCCCTGTGTCCTACCCTCTGCTTGCCACCCCCAGTTTTACCACAGTTCTATCAGCTACTTTTCCACATGTTTAATCTGGCCAAAAATAGATTCACACATGACATACATGGCCAGAAATGGTCCATGGAAAAACCCTTCACTTTATGTTCTCACCATTTGCATGGAGGTTGGCATAAATCACCAATGCTGAGCGATGGAGACTTCTGTTTAATTTCCTATAGCAAATCTTTTTTGTGTGTGCCATTTTGTGTGTGTGTGTGTGTGTGTGTGTGTGTGTGTGTGTGTGTGTGTGTGTGTGTGTGTGTGTGTGTGTGTGTGTGTGTGTGTGTGTGTCCATAAGATGCTAGGTGCTATGTCCACCTCCCCTAAGGAGAATACATATAACTTTGCACACAGCTCCCTTATCACACTTTGAGTAATACCATCCTCCCTGCAGCGCAATGATTAGGTTATCGTGTCAAAAGTATACTTTCTGCCCTTAAGATTCAGACTTTTCCTGTAGCATTTGCAATTACTGCTTTGCTCTCTAGATTGTGTAACTAAATAGGTAGGAAGTTCAATCCTGAATGTGAGACTCTCGTGTGTGTGTGTGTGTGTGTGTGTGTGTAACACTTGGTGCTGTATTTACTTCCCCTGAGTAGAATACATTACATTGGTGCTTATGACTGATACTGTGCTGTCTAGGTTGTGTAACTTGATAGGTAGGAAGTTTGATGCTGAATGTGGGAAACTTGGGTGTTTGTGATGGTGGGTGTATAGAGTCAGTTGAGCATGTTCTCCAGCACAGCTGTGGTCAATCAACTTCAACACTGGAGAAATGTTTTAAACTGCTAGATAACTCCACCATCCCTTTATCCCACCTTTCTCAACAACAACTTCTCTGCAACACACTGATGAGGTCATTCTTTTTAAAGTGCACACCTTAAAAGTTAGACGTTTCCTGTGGTGCTTGCTGTTCTTACACTGTTCTCTAAAATGTGTAACTAGGTAAGTAGGAGGTTTGAATACAGCAGTGATTAGCTTCTAAGAATGTGTGTGACTGTAAAGGGTTTCAGGACTGTTTTACACTGTTTTGTAGTGGCAACATTTTACAATCCCAGATGACTGTAAAAGTAATTTTAACAGACATCTTGGCAATATACTACTGAGGTCTTTCCTTAACAGATGCTGTATGTCTCACTTACTCAGAATTCTCCTGTGGTGCTGGCTGTTGATACTGTGCTCAAAGTATTCCGCATCTTGGTAGGTGGTTTGAGTCCATCCTTGTTTAAATATTGTGACTGTGATTACTGTCATATACAGCTAGCTACCTCATAACCACACTTATGTGCATTTCCCATATGAGATGTTTTTTCAGCAGCATAGTGTTAAACTAGGAAATTCAAGCATCCGCAGGAAAAATATATTTTTGCCAACAAGATGATTATATAATGCTTTCATAACTGCACTATCTCACAGTTGTATTGCAACTTCTTATCTGGTGTGATACTGTGCATTTTCTAGATTGTTTACCTACATAGGTAGGAGGTTTGAGACCAGCTGTGAGTGTGCCTTTTGCTCTCATGCTGTCTAGACTACTCATTGAATACATATATGATGCACATCAATACAATGTTACTGTGCCTTTCAACCACTTTTTAGCATAAACAATGGTGATGTCATCTATTCAATTGAGCACTGTCACAGCTGTACATAAACATGTGTGTGGCACATGGTACAGGCACAGTTCTCTAGCTTATGATTTTAGGTAATTAGTTCAAGTCCAGCCACTATTGCTCAGACTATGTTGTATCAGTTTTACTGTGAATGTACATGTCACTAACACTGTTGTCAAGCACATCTAATGTGTACATATATAGATGATTCTTCTAGCAAAAAACTATGATAATTTCTCACACAGCAATGCTTTTCTTATGAGTAATAATGACACATGATTATATTTTACTTACCTAACATTTGTTGTAAACATTCTCCTCTGGTAAGAAGGAATGTGACAATATTTGGTACTTACGTATTATCGCAACCACATTCCGAACAAGAGAAACGGCTCATGTACAAGCCGTTCTCCTGCTGGAATGTGTGATACATAAGGTCGCCAAGGTTTGGAAAGCAACTTGACACATACATGCCAGAAATTAGATGTTTTCTGCAGTTTTAAAACAAAAGTAGGCACCACCTGTCATATGTTTCAAGTGTCAGACCGATAACACGGATGTTGTCAAATACAAACCTCGCTATGAGACCTTTTTCTCTTTATTTCAAAGCATAATGAAGTAGTTTCATAAATTATATAAACAGATGCACTTCAGGAGCAAGACAAGAAATCGATGTTACTACAACCGTCATTTTTATAACTACAGGTGGATAACCTGTTTAAAGTGGTCCGCATGATTCACATGCCAGATCTTGATGACTTAAGCTTCTGCTTATGCAAACTACTGGCAATGTTATCATGCAGAATTTTACTTGCATGACACAGCATCATGAAGTTCAGATGTGGCACACTGCTTTAATTCCTCAGTGCTTTACATGCCAAAGATACAAAGTCAAAGAAATACTAGAAAAATGGGACCTTTAATGTGTACGCCATGACCCTTTGGCCTGTGTGCCCCATGGAAATGCCGACAGACATCTGTTAAAGAAGCATTTAAAAATACATCTTTTAAATGTTCTGCTTTTAATATTTGTATTGAAATGTTTTATTATACAGCTGGCAATGTTTTAGGACGATTAAATGTTCTGGTCATGCTGAAAGTGGCCTGTGAAGACAGACTTCAAATGTGGTTACGATAATACGTAAGTACCCAATATTCTTTCTGTATCTTGTTGCCTTACTACAGCAATAACAGGAACAGATATCCCTCGAAGCAATAAGTTGATATAATGCCTTAACATACCAACAGATCTTACAATTGTATTAGCATTTCTACTGTTGCACATTCACTTTCTACAATATTATGTATTTTTTGTATTCAAATCATCAGGTGTTCAAAACCCACATTCACTGAATGTTAACATTGTGTGGCCTTATACTATAATGCCTGAACAGCATCTATCACAGTTAGAAAATGTACATTTGCAGTGGGAGAGGTTCCCATCCCTTTTATCTCAAAGAGATTGTTTGTGACTTAGTCACATGATCTAATGACTTAGCATAGGTGGAGTCTGACACTTGCGTTAAGACTTTTACTGTTGCATTTGTGTTTCAAAAACATCATTAGTCAGTAGACTTACATAGCTTGCTTTTCAATTCTTGAAAAGGGCAACATTATATGAATGTACTGATGTTACACAAAAACTATTGCATCTAGTTATTTGTATCTATTTTTATGTTGTACAATGATATTTGATCACATGTTGTGATTGCATGGCAGCGAAACGGTTACTCGAGATAATTTGTGCTGTGAGTGCTCCTGTAGCATGTGCATTGAGGACTGGCTTATATAGCATATCTACACAGCCATAATGTGTTTCAGTTCTGAGACACTGTGTGTGTGTGTGTGTGTGTGTGTGTGTGTGTGTGTGTGTGTGTGTGTGTGTGTGTGTGTGTGTGTGTGTGTGTGTGTGTGTGTGTGTGTGTGTGTGTGTGTGTGTGTGTGTGTGTGTGTGTGTGTGTGTGTGTGTGTATGTAAACAGCTTCCTTGACAAAGAAGCATTGATAATGTACTGCTCCCTGTTGTGTGGACAGTAACATGCATAGCTCCTTTTCAGCATTCTGAATAAATCCGATTATTGATATGATATTCGTAACCCCTTTCATACTTCACATACTGATGTTAGTTATTTGTGACAGCCTCCACTGCTATCTCTTGTGGGACATGCATCAATACAGAGGTCTATAGAGACCCCAGTATCACAGGCACGGGCTTGAATCTGGTAACATCTGTCTTTCAGACAACTGTATCAAACAGCAGTGGCACAGTTAGACAGTTACCTTTTTCAGGCCTTGTCCTACAAGGTAGGGTATCCATGCCTGTTATGATAGGAAAGTGATGTAAAGGTATTCTTCATGACACAACTAATATGTGAATTTCTGTGGCATCTATGATTGATATGCTGATATCTGTCCTGGCATGAGTTTGAAAATGATAAGATGCAAATGTTTATTATATTATTCATTCCTCACAGGCATTACTTATTTCCAAAACAATTATACTCTGTGTTGCAAGTTTTCATCCAAACATTTCTTTACTACTGCATTTCTTTTCTTTACAATATACTTTATCTGTACTTATTGGCAGAAGAGGGCTTCCATAAAACGTTTTGTACTATATGGCATGCTGCCAGGTCATCAGAAATTGTGATTTGGTTTCTGGTATGACACTTTCTTGTGTGCTGTTGCTGTTGAATTGCTGTTATGTTACTATTCCCTGTAATTCCTTGTGAGCATGGTCAGTATAACAATGTATGAGATGTGTGCCATTTACCAATGGAAAACTTGAAATCATGAAAGGTCTTCTGATCTGTATTGTCATTTGTCACCTATGTATGTTGATTATTATTATATTACCATTTAGCATTTATATGACTATACAACACATAATTGTTTATTACATGTTTATAGATGATAAATCTCTTTCCTATAGGTATCAATAACAGTTATCTGCAAAAATGTCCTTTTCTGATGTGCATGGCATAGCATCTGTAAGGTTCATTTATTTTTGTGTATACATATGGAAGTGGAGAATACAGCAGTATCTACATCTCATATGCAATAACCACAGTCTATGCATTTATTCCATTATATATCTACTGTACTTGCTAACTGCTATCTCATCTCAGCATTTTGTCAACATGTATATCACATTAACTCCCCTTTGTTATACTACAGCTTTATGTCCCTTTATCATTCTTTGTTACCACATCTGTTTTTATTAATATGCATAAGTCAAGTATTTCCTATCCACAAGTGCCTCCCAACACTCAGCATACATACTTTATGCTTCACTTCTCTGGCATTATGTTTTCTCCTCTCAGTGACTGCAGCAAGCATTTCTCTGCTATAGCAATGAACTAGTAACATTCTGGGACAGATTCCAAAAGACTTGCTTTCAGTGTAATTGACTTACTTCAGTGTAAGGTCTATCAATAAACATTCTTACAACAGAAGGCAAATTCCAAATGATCTATTTTAAGCCTGCTGTCAGTGTAAGTGACCACTTACACTTTTCTAATTCTTTCTAATGTTTGTTTTCAAATTGTCTGAGACTATTCCATAGTTATTTCTTGGATTGTATTCATAAGTAACCAGTCATAAATCCCATGTTAGCAAGAGAAACAAAATAAAACACAGTACCACTGTATCAATCTTATAATTAAGTCTAACGTTATTATCTTCCAAGACAATAACTATAGTAGTACACAAATCTATATAGTTAATCCAACCAGTTTTGTACTAAAAACCCTGTTGGTTACTCAGTAATAGTAACCAACTAATATGGGAGTGTGAGCAGCTAAAATTGTGAGTGATAGGCGTAGCCGCTTCAGCTAGCAGCTGCCAATCCATATGTCCCACCCAACACTTCAAGTAGCAAGCGAAAAAAAGTCTTCAGATAACTGTAGGAAGCCAAATGGCTTCCTGCAGTAAATCCACCTATAAGGCACCACCAAATCCATACCCCCAGCTCTCTACAGATGAACAACAAAAAACATATTTGGCATACTACGCAACTGGCTACTTACAGTACAGCAGCCAAACCACTATTTGGAAATAGTCTGTTTTGACACAGTTTGTCCTTCCTTCTTACCTTCACAAGAGATAAAACTTATTAGATGTTCTGAAAGATTTTGTTCTATCAAGATAGCACCATAGTTGTCTGTGGACATCCAAGGTGTGAAGTATCCTTTCTCCCTCATTTTATTTCTGGAATAAAGACAGGGAGATGGGTGGATTGGCTTCAGGTAAACTTTGAAACCATCTTAAGCATGAAAGAGGGATTAGTTCTCAAAGAACAAACAACAAAAAAAAACACTGGTCTGGGGAGTTTTCAGTGTTTTGAATTTTCAAGATTTTGGTCTCAATGTATGTATGTATGTATGTATGTATGTATGTATGTGTGTATATATATATATATATATATATATATATATATATATATATATATATATATATATATATATATATATGGGTTCACTATGAAATCTCAAAATACTGAAATCCCGAATTTCAGTATTTCATAACTACATAGCCGAAACCTGCAAATCCCGAAAACCCATAATCGCGAAACTCAAAATCCAGAACCTACACTACACACAGAGCGCACACATAAACATACGCATAACTTCCCCCTAAAAGCACACAGACAAACCTAGACCACATATAAGCCTGCATCCCCCACACCCCCCTACTTATATTTACTAACTCCAAGATCGCACAATCAGACACACAAAGGTAAGTCACACCCACATATTTTACAGTCCCTCGCACACACACATCACAGTCACAACATACACTGACATACACTAAAGCCCCTAACCAACACACTTACACATACATGCATACATACATACCACAACTAACACCTAGCCATTCACACACTGCAACACCAGAAGCGCTAATTCAAAATCTCCGTACATAGGGATTTTGAATTTCGCGCTTCTGATGTTTCGGGATTTCAAGGCTTTGGTGTTATAATTTCGAAATACTGAAATTCGGGATTTCAGTATTTTGAAATTATGAAGGGAACCCATATATATATATATATATATATATATATATATATATATATATATATATATTCACTTCAGATGATCAAGTTTCCGAAATCTTGAAACTCATTTGATAGAGACCACATGTTCGAATTTTCAGAAACTCGAACATCAGAAGTGAAAATAAAAAAAAAAAAAGAAAACACATTTAAAGATGTTTTTGCAGGGGGGCAAGCCCCTCTGCACCCCCACACCCCCTACTTAACTATACTAACTCTGAGATTGTGCTACAGTGGGGAAAAGGGAAATCTCCCGTTCTGTGCTTCTGCAGACACTGTGGAATGGGAAATTTCCCTGTTCCCCTATTGTAGCACAATCTCGGAGTTTGTATATTTAAGTAGCAGGGGTGCAGAGGGCTTGCCCCCCTGCAGAATCCCTCACCTAAGGTACTCACCCACTTTATTTAACCCCCCCTTCAGATGTTCAAGTTTCTGAAAACTCGATCGTATGGTCTTGATCATATGAATTTCGAGATTTCGGAAACTCGATCATCTGAAGTGAACCCATATATATATATATATATATATATATATATATATATATATATATATATATATATAAGAGAGAAAAAATCCTGACATGTTGAAAAAGGCTTTGCAAAGATATGCAAGTTGTTGAAATAAGGAAAAATGTGAATACCCTGCAGTCTGCAGTGGGATATCACAAGAACTAGACACTATGTGATCACTCTTGGAGCACAGTATAGCCCAAAATGATAATGTGATCCAGACACACAAAACCTTAAGAAAAGCCTGAAAGCTGGATGACTAGGAATGTGATGATATGCATCTTTTAAATCTAAGGTCACTAAGTAACTCAAATGAGAAGGTAAGGGGAATAAGCTGTGAACGGACAGCATTTGGGCTTTGGGTCCTATCATAGACTGGCTCAGGAAGGAATTGTCCAGAAATGGTCTACAAGAATCTTCTTTCCTTTTTTAGCACCAGAAACAATCTTGAATAAACTCCTCCTATCAGAGGTGAAAGAACAGCTTGCATTTCCCTCAGAAGCAGTACATGCTGTAAGACAGGAGAAAAGAGAAGAGCTTGGTCTGGCTAATGAGGAGGAATTCCCTGAGTAGAAGGGAAAGCCTCCCACTGCCGTCTGTAGCTTTGATGGATCATTTTCAGAACCCATCTGTTTGAAATTATAAGTTGCCAGACAGAGAAATGGAGATTCAGATTTTAAGGGAGGATTTAGAGTTTTCGGGCGGGGGGGGGGGGGTAGGAACCTCTGCATCATTGATTTTAAATGCTTGCTTACCAGCATTTTGTTAGGACTATTTATGTTACTTGTTGCTAAAGTTATATGAGGAATCCCTTGTAAATCTGAGAGAAGGAGGACTGAAATGTCTGAGAAATTCCCTGAATAAGCTTTCCTCTCATTCTTGACATCCTATTCTTGACATCCTATGGGAGGCTCTGAGAATGCAGTCAGGCAATCTTTCTGAAAACAGTTGCAAATGTCAGCAGCCCTGGAAGTGGCATCCACAAAGTCATAGGTTCATTCAAGGAGCAAGTTGTGATGGGAAACAGAAAACAAATTACACAACATAGATTTCTCCTCACAGGAAGAAACTGATGCAAAATCATTCATCATACTTTTACAATTAACCAGGATAAAATTCAATCTATGAGTCTGAGAAGTAAGAATTCTAAAAACAGAAGTTGCAAATGCATGCACTTTTTCCCAAACATATCAAAACATATCAAAAGCCTTGCCATTCTTGTTAGAAGGAGAGGGACTAGTTTTAACAAAATATTTAGCATCAGAGGCATCCAATAAAGCAATAACGGCTGTATATGGTCTGGGACTAGTGTATAAAAACTTAAAAGACTGAGAAACTTTATATACTCTATCTGCTTTTTTGTGGGCAGCAGGATGTAGGGTCCACATCAGAGGGATCTGAAGAAATAGATGGATGGTCTAAGGAACAAGTTTTGACCACAGCATTTGGGGGATATCACAAGAACTAGACACTATGTGATCACTTTTGGGGCACAGTATAAAAAATGATAATGTGATCAGACACAAAAACCTTAAAAAAAAAAAAAAAAAAAAAAAAAAAAAAAAAAAAAAAAAAAAAAAAAAAACAAAAAAAAAAAAAAAAAAAAAAAAAAAAAAAAAAAAAAAAAAAAAAAAAAAAAAAAAAAAAAAAAAAAAAAAAAAAAAAAAAAAAAAAAAAAAAAAAAAAAAAAAAAAAAAAAAAAAAAAAAAAAAAAAAAAAAAAAAAAAAAAAAAAAAAAAAAAAAAAAAAAAAAAAAAAAAAAAAAAAAAAAAAAAAAAAAAAAAAAAAAAAAAAAAAAAAAAAAAAAAAAAAAAAAAAAAAAAAAAAAAAAAAAAAAAAAAAAAAAAAAAAAAAAAAAAAAAAAAAAAAAAAAAAAAAAAAAAAAAAAAAAAAAAAAAAAAAAAAAAAAAAAAAAAAAAAAAAAAAAAAAAAAAAAAAAAAAAAAAAAAAAAAAAAAAAAAAAAAAAAAAAAAAAAAAAAAAAAAAAAAAAAAAAAAAAAAAAAAAAAAAAAAAAAAAAAAAAAAAAAAAAAAAAAAAAAAAAAAAAAAAAAAAAAAAAAAAAAAAAAAAAAAAAAAAAAAAAAAAAAAAAAAAAAAAAAAAAAAAAAAAAAAAAAAAAAAAAAAAAAAAAAAAAAAAAAAAAAAAAAAAAAAAAAAAAAAAAAAAAAAAAAAAAAAAAAAAAAAAAAAAAAAAAAAAAAAAAAAAAAAAAAAAAAAAAAAAAAAAAAAAAAAAAAAAAAAAAAAAAAAAAAAAAAAAAAAAAAAAAAAAAAAAAAAAAAAAAAAAAAAAAAAAAAAAAAAAAAAAAAAAAAAAAAAAAAAAAAAAAAAAAAAAAAAAAAAAAAAAAAAAAAAAAAAAAAAAAAAAAAAAAAAAAAAAAAAAAAAAAAAAAAAAAAAAAAAAAAAAAAAAAAAAAAAAAAAAAAAAAAAAAAAAAAAAAAAAAAAAAAAAAAAAAAAAAAAAAAAAAAAAAAAAAAAAAAAAAAAAAAAAAAAAAAAAAAAAAAAAAAAAAAAAAAAAAAAAAAAAAAAAAAAAAAAAAAAAAAAAAAAAAAAAAAAAAAAAAAAAAAAAAAAAAAAAAAAAAAAAAAAAAAAAAAAAAAAAAAAAAAAAAAAAAAAAAAAAAAAAAAAAAAAAAAAAAAAAAAAAAAAAAAAAAAAAAAAAAAAAAAAAAAAAAAAAAAAAAAAAAAAAAAAAAAAAAAAAAACCCCCCCCCCCCCCCCCCCCCCCCCCCCCCCCCCCCCCCCCCCCCCCCCCCCCCCCCCCCCCCCCCCCCCCCCCCCCCCCCCCCCCCCCCCCCCCCCCCCCCCCCCCCCCCCCCCCCCCCCCCCCCCCCCCCCCCCCCCCCCCCCCCCCCCCCCCCCCCCCCCCCCCCCCCCCCCCCCCCCCCCCCCCCCCCCCCCCCCCCCCCCCCCCCCCCCCCCCCCCCCCCCCCCCCCCCCCCCCCCCCCCCCCCCCCCCCCCCCCCCCCCCCCCCCCCCCCCCCCCCCCCCCCCCCCCCCCCCCCCCCCCCCCCCCCCCCCCCCCCCCCCCCCCCCCCCCCCCCCCCCCCCCCCCCCCCCCCCCCCCCCCCCCCCCCCCCCCCCCCCCCCCCCCCCCCCCCCCCCCCCCCCCCCCCCCCCCCCCCCCCCCCCCCCCCCCCCCCCCCCCCCCCCCCCCCCCCCCCCCCCCCCCCCCCCCCCCCCCCCCCCCCCCCCCCCCCCCCCCCCCCCCCCCCCCCCCCCCCCCCCCCCCCCCCCCCCCCCCCCCCCCCCCCCCCCCCCCCCCCCCCCCCCCCCCCCCCCCCCCCCCCCCCCCCCCCCCCCCCCCCCCCCCCCCCCCCCCCCCCCCCCCCCCCCCCCCCCCCCCCCCCCCCCCCCCCCCCCCCCCCCCCCCCCCCCCCCCCCCCCCCCCCCCCCCCCCCCCCCCCCCCCCCCCCCCCCCCCCCCCCCCCCCCCCCCCCCCCCCCCCCCCTAAGCGGATAAATGATAAAACCTCTTAAAAACCAGGCCAAGTAATAAAATAGGGGAAAAGGGAAAACCAGGGACACATTTTGTTCAAAAAATTAGACGTTCGGGAAGAAAGGTCGTTTTTTGTTAGTTTTTAACGAAACAAATTTTGATAACTCTTCCCAGGGGTTTTTGAAAAAAAGTTTTTGGGAATTTCCTAGAGGCAGAAATGGGGAAACCCGAAAAGAACTTGGGGCTAAAAATTTAAATAGAAAGCCTAAAAAGCAACGTGCTTTAAGGGATCCCCCAGACCCATGTAAAATTTAAAAAAGGGGCAAAAAGGGGTTAAAAAGAAGGTAATTGAAGCCTGAAATATAACTTCCCAAAAAAAATTGTAGAAAAATATGTCTGTTCCCAAGTAAATGGAATCCGAAATTTAAGGGGAACTGAATGTAATTCCTGAAGTCAATCCCTGAATCTTCCCCCACTATAAAACCCTAATAAAAAGGGCAAGGGACTGATTGTAACACCCTGAGATAAGCAAGCTTTCCCAAGGGGAATGTAATAAAAAAAGGGAAACCAAAAAACAAGAACCCTACAGGAAAAATGATGAAACAAATATTAACCATACAAAAATAAAATCAAGTTAAAGAAAAAAAAAAAAAACAAAGATTTTTAAATTCAACATACAAAAGCGGAAATGGGAAAGAAGGGGGGAATGTTTTACAAAATAAAAATTAAGAGGATCCAATTTACATACGCTGTAAGCCCCAGGGGTTCCCCCTTAAAACTGAAATATATCTACTCCTTTTTGCACTTTTTGAAACACAGGGAAAACTGAAATAAAATGGCTGACAATTGCAAAGCGGCTAACAATTGGGCAAGGCCATCACGGGAATTGCAAACCAAAAAAATTTTTCTGTTGAAATTTCATTGACCCTGAAGGGAGAAAGGGAAAAAAAAAGACAGAGAAAACAAAATTAAAATAAAAAAAAATGCAGCAACCCCTGAAAGGAAACGGGTGGAGGCGGAAAACCCGGGGAAAAAAGCAGCTTGCAAACAAGGAATGTAAATAAACAAAAAAGTTAAAACGTGAACCCCATAGGTCTTGGCGACCTTGAAGAAGAGGCAAAGGGAGGGGCTAAGAAACCAGGAAGGGTACATAATTTGTTTTAACACACACTTTCAAGATTAAAATTATTTTAATGAAAAATGGTTTAATTTTATTTTAAGATGTTGGGTGATCATATTCCTTTTGTTATTTCACAAGGTAGAGTAGTAAAAAGATTAGATAATTTTAAATAAAAAAATAAAAATTAAAATTTAAAAATATTTAAAATAATTATTTATAATAAAAAAATTAGGAAACATAAAATTAATTAGAAATGTAAAAAATTATTTTGAAAAATAAGATAAATATAAGATACAATCTAAAGCGACTACATTACAGGTTGATGATTGGATACATTCCCATTGTATTACCCCCCCCCCCCCCTTTACTTGCAAATAGTCCAAAAATTTAAGAATGTTCAAAATTTAAAATTTTTAAAATTAATTTTAAAATAAATATTTTTAATTTAAATTAATTTTAAAAATTAATATATTTTAAAAAAAAGGAAGGAAAAGTTTAAATTTCGAGTGGGCACGGACAAGTACAACGGGGCCGGTGAAAAAGGCGGGAAAACCTTCAAAACAACCTACCCCTTTCAAATCATAAAAACCACCAGTTTGACGACCATGCATTGTGGGGGGTGAACAGGGCATAAAGTGTACTAGAATGAATTAATGGCAATATTTGGAATATGAAGGAGGTTACAACAGGTTGTAGCTATACAAGGCCCCCCCCCCCAAAAAATGGTTTTGCCTTACCCCAATACAGCTACGTTTGGGAGAAACCGGGAATGTCAAATGTAAAATGCCTAAACACAAAAGCCATGAGACAAAAAAGGTCCCTCTCCCACATAGAGGCCACCCCTGAACATCTTGACAAGCAGTGTAACCCTGCATCCACCATCCACAAAAAAGCTGGTGCATTCCCCCAAATGGGACTGGGGAAAAAGGCCCCCCACTGACAACCCCAAAAACCCACTTTAAGAAAAAATAGAAATGTAAACCCCCCTGCTAAATTTAGAGATGGAAATTCCAATATCCCCCTTTAAATTTACAGCGCAGGTCCCCCAACCCAGGCACAATGGCGGGTGCAAACAGAGTCGTATCCCGGGAATGAATTTAAGTTTTGAAGTTTGAGGTTTTGATTGTATTTAGTTGCCCCCGGGGGAAAGTGTTCCCATGTAATACAATTGTGCGGGCTGTTTCAACAATATTTGTTTGTTAAAGTTTTTAGATGCAACGGGATAATCACCCACAGGGGATTCGTTTTCCGATGGCCCCCCACATTGTGAAAAGGGGTTAATACGGGGAAACAGTTTTTTTTTGGGGGAAGGGGGAAAAAACCGTTAAAATTTTCCAAACTGGGGTTAGAAAAATTTTTTGGGTTTTTTTATAACATGAGATGTGGAGGGTTTGACCACAAAAATGAAAACCTTTTTATCTGAGTCCCCCTTTGATTTTTAAAGGGCCCCATGGATTTTGTTAAAAATGTTTCTGGCGCTGAATGTTCCCCATGGAATTTGCTCTGTCTTGCAGTAGTTATTTTGAATACAACTTCAGGGGGGGCCCAAGAAAATTTCCCCCTTTGGGAGAGTGTTTTGGCAAAGGGATTGAGTATGTTTCCAATGTTTGAAACAGTAAGGGGTCACATTGGGGTTGTTCTTATGGATGGGTGAAAGGATAATTCACTTTAAAATGAAAAGGGCATTGAATGTTTTTTAAAAGTGTTTTTTTAAATTTATACCAAAATTTTTTTTTTCCCCCAAAGGTTATGTGACCATAAAACCTGAAAAAACCCCGGGGGGGGTCTCTATGAATGTGTTTGACTGCGGGGTTTTATACAAGGGGTGTGCCATACTTTGAAAGTTGTGGCTGGATGTTCCATTTACATGTGTATCCCCAATGAAACGTGTTTAATGGAATATTTGATCTAACATATCATGTTGTATTTCCAAACTGCTGACAAAATTTTGCAACAGGATTTTTTTAGGCACCCCCCGAACCAGCTTATTGCACTGGGATAAATCCCAAGGGGGGGGAAATTAGAAATCTTTTTGCCCAGCCAAATAGAAAGGGGTCACTTAAATGGTTCTAAAAATCACCATAATGGGAATTAAGGGAAAAAAATCATGGGGTTTTTAATCAAAATGTAATTCTGGAATACGGGAACATTCCCAATTTGGTACCCCCCATAAACTGGGGGTTTGATTGCCCCCCCCCAAAAAAAAAAAAAAACCAATATGGACTACCTGACCCAAAAGAATTTTCCATATGTATATTACGTTGTTAAGGGTAGTTAATATGTTGGGGTGGCCCTTTTTTATTCACAAATTTAAGTAATTGAATCCTAATATAGATACCTTAAGGGGGATTTGTACTATGACCTGTTAACTATAACAATGGCACATTGGCCCCTGCTTTTTTCCCCATTTGGGGTCCCCCCAATTTAAACCTGACCTTCCATCTGGGGGTTTTTAAAATATTTTGTTTAAAGAAAAAAAAGGCCACTGGGTTGTTGGTTGACGGGTGTGCTTGCGTTTTAATTCTGAAATTTGTGAAAAAGGGAAACTTTGCTTTTTTTATTTATGCTGTGATTGTATTTGGCCCGGGAGTGTGCTTGTGATGTGCAGTGTGCCCTGCTGTGTATTTGCATGGTGTGTGTGCGGTGATGGTGCATGTGTGCCCTGGGGATGGGGTTGCGGGGTTGTGTGGACCTGTGCATGTGTAAAAAGGGGGGAATTTTGTGCATTGTAAATGTGTTTCCTTTTTCCCCCCCCCCAAGGTTTTGTCCCTTGGTGCTGGCAGGGAATGTGGTGCCAGGGGTATATAATAGACATTTTTAATGGGGGGGGTTCCAGGGTTCTTGGTCGCCGGGGCAAGCGAACCCCCATAAATCCCAAGTTACCTGAATAACCCTTTGTACCAAGTCCCGGTGATGGCAGCATACAGTCTTTACCTAATGGGTATCGGGGCAATCCCCCCCCCAAGGGCCCTGGATGGCCCAAACCAGGATGCCGGGGGTTTGGGGACCCGTGGTTGCCCCCAGCGGCCCCAAGAGGTCACAACCCAGATTTTTCGGGTTCTCAGGACACCCTTTGGGGGGTACCCGCGGGGCGGGGCACAGAGCCCACACCTACTAAGTTTGGTGCTTTGCGGCGCCATGAATTTCACCGAGTCTAGACGCGTTGTGGGGCATATTGGTTTAAACCCCCGGGGTTTTTGGGGGAAAGGGGGCCCCCAAAAACCCAAAAGGGGCCCCCCCCTAGGCCACAGAGCCCCACAAGCGGGGCGTGCGCAAACCCCCAGGGCCCCTAGGGGCCGGCCGGGCCCCGAAGGGTCTGTGCCGTTAACAGCCAGGGTCCCTCTGGGGGCCCAAGGCCCGTGCCCCTCAAGGAAAACCTGTCCGAAACATACGTTGTGGAGGAAAGTCGTGGCCCCAAAAACCCCAGTTACAGCCATGGGGGAACTGTTGTATAACCGAAAATTAAAAACCCTGGGCTTCAAAACCTATCCACCCCCATTGACTGTGTCCCTCAAAAATAACAACATTAAGGTTTATGGTGGCACCGGCATAAAATTCCCCCCTGTCTTGTAAACCCACCTCCTGAAATTTGTAAATGTGCAGGTACAGGTTAACTTTTGCTGATGAAGGGTGCACTCTGAGTAAATATCATTTTGTTAACATTGTTGCTGTTTAAGGGGTATACAAGCTGTATAGTATTGTTGTAGTACTGTTGCTAAATTTAATTGGTATATCGCACTGGGGCATAGGGGAAAGGTGTCAACGGGCTAAAACATGGTAAAAGGGGGATAAAAATTTTAAATTGAAAAGGGGGCCCAATCATGTTCCCCACAGGATTGAAGGGGAGTTTAATTTGAATGTGGCAGTACTAATGGCGGGCCAAAAGGACCCCTGCATGCAAGTAATTAAAATGTGCCCCCCCCAACCCCAAAACAAGCAAAAGGGGGGAGACCCCATCAGTCAATACGGGGTGGCGGGCCAACAAACCACTAAGAGGAACCACAGTAAGGTCGTGTTGAGCAGTGATTCTCAGGTATGACACAGGGTTTTTCCATCCGTTATTGACATTGAACAGGTTTACACTTGGTCCTAGTATACCTTTCCCTGTTTTTTTTCCTGTACATTGTGTCCCTGTTTTTTTGATTTACCTCGGGAATGGAAACCTTGTTTGTTGTCGGGAAAATGCAGTCTTACTGAGTTTTTTTCAGCTGTTTGTTGTTCCCCGGGAAATACCCCCCACCTTGCTTACGAGCTTTTGGGGATCCATGTTTCTGCATATTTTTAATATGTTTTCCTGTTCATTACAAAAACCCCTGTTTGTCCTTTTTATTTCCTGTCACTTGCAAACTTCCCGGGTTTGTCCTGTACAGTCTTTGGAAACAATCAAGGACTCCCCCTCCATTCACCCGTTAACCACCTCTTACTAACCCCCCCTTCCCCCCGGGGTTTTAAATTTCAAAGGTTTGCTCCCCCTGTCCGGGCGGAAAAAGCAAACCCCCCCCAAATCCGGGAAAAGAAACTAAGAAACCTCAAGCCAAAGAAAACCCTAAGAGATCCCCAAACCCCGATAAACTAATCTTGCAAAAATCCTTTGGGGCTGGGGAAAAGATACCGGACCCCCATACCTTTTTTCAGAAAATTTGGAGCCCCAAAAAGGGGGGAATATATTTCAAAAAATCCCCAACCCCAGGGGTGGAAACCCCAAGACCCAAACTTCCAGTGCCAACAGGGGAAAACGCCTTCCATTTATACCTGTAAACCCCCCCCCAAAAAGCCCCCCTTCCAAACGGGAAAATAAGGTTTTCCAAAACCATTAATTGGGCTTCAAACCCAAAAAAAGGGGGGTGACTCAGCTAAAACCCCCTCCCCCGACCTAAAAAACCAAAGTTAAAATTTTAACCCCCACGGGGGGAAAACTTGGGACCTGAAAAACATGGGGACCTATCTCCCCCAGGTTATCCTCACGGAAGATCCCCTAAACAACCATATATTCCCCCCGACCCCACCCCCCCAAAAACCCCAGGAAAACCCAAAAAATTCACACTCCTCAAAACGAGGTGGAAACCTTCAAAGCCCGGCCTTGGAAAAGCCCGACCAGATTCCTCTATAAAGCATTCTATGGACACCTTCAGGAATGCATGGATCTCCCCAAAATAAAACCAAGACCCAATCCTCCAAAGGCAGACTCCTGTCTGGTGGACCCCAGCCATAAACAAACTATACAATAGAAGGAGGAAGCTACTAAATGATACAGCAAAATCCCGGGAAGGCATCACTGATCAGTATTAGAAAAAACTGGGCCCAAAAATTTTTTAAAAGAGAAAATTGCACAGGACACTAAGGATAATCACAAGGCTTTCTTTAGTTATGTTAGGAACCTGGGTGGTAATTCCCAGATATGCTCAGAGGTAGTCCAAAATGTCAAAGAAACACCAACCCACAGACATTGCCAACATCCCAGCTGACAGGTTCAGCAAACCCCCCCTCCCACCCAAAAGGGGAAATATTTATCCCAGCAAGTGCTGCCCCTGACATCTCAGATGCTCAGGTAAGAGCCCCTCTCCAAAGCAAAACACAGCATCAATGGGACCAGACAGTGTCCCCGGGGTGTGTTCTGAACTCCAAAAGGCTACAAAACATAAAACTACTGTTCAATAGCCTTACTACGGATATGTGGGCCAAAGGGCAAAAGCAACAGTGGTCCCCCTCCAAAAGGTGGTGCCTCAATGGATCCTGGACACTATCCCCCTAAGCCACTAGCTTGGTCTGCAAAGCTATGGAAAGGATCATCATGGACCCATAAAAAGATATTGGGGACCACAGACACTGGATCATACCCAGTTTGGCTTGGTTAGGGGAGAACCCGCCCCTTTAAACCGGGTGGTTTCTTTTAAACAGGCACCAAAGCCCTTTGTGGAGGGAAGGTGGGCCCCACAGCCTACCTGGACCTCGCCTTATACAATACCCACTTGGGATTTTAGAAGCTCACCAGCTTAAATATAAACCCTATGTCACTAGATGGATTGCCCCTGGCTCAAGGACAGAACCCACATGGTTAGAATTCTGGAGCCATGCAGACTCCAAACCAGTTACAAGTGGTGTCCCACAAGGCTCAGTCCTGGGACCTCTCTTGTTTTGGGATATATTTTCAGGTACAGGCCAACGGGAAAGGGCTGTGGGTCAGATGACTGAAACTGGGCCATAATGACTCTCCAGCTGACACAAGCATCCCCCAAAAAGGGGCCCCATAGAAACAGACAACTGTGCCAGAGCCATCCCAAACTGAATGCCAAAAAATGTATAGTCATCCCCTTTGGCAAAAACAAAGTGCCCACAAATAACAAAGGTGGTAATCCATTAAGTAAAAAATAAATTTGGGACCTGGGGACCCCAATTGATAGAATCTCTCTTTACAACCTTGGCCAAATGGTTTAAAAAAAAAAATTTTATTACCCACCTCACATGAAGGGATTTACAAGATCAGGGAACAGTGCCTTTACTATCCCTCATCAGGCCCTAATTGGTAAATGCCCCCTTTGGGATGTACCTTACCAACACCTGCGCAACTGGGAAAACCCCAAAAATAAAAGGATCGGGCTCAAACAGAGCCTTCACCGGAAAAAACCCAGTTCCAGTGGCATCCGCCTTTCAGAGGGATCTTGTGAGTAAAAGCCATGTAAACCCTTAATCTGTGCACCTAGAAACCAAATCCCTCGAAGGGAGATTAAATCAGCCTGAAAAAAAACATCTGGGGGGAGTTATAACCCAGGGCTCCTTACTTGGGAATAAAATCCCAGTCCGGGTTCAGGCCCCCATTGCTTTTCAAAGGAATCTTATGGTGGATGGAATCATGGTTTTTCCCGGGGACATTTGTGTCATGTTAGACAGGGCACAGTAACTAACCCCCAAAAGGGCAACAAGATAAATTTTCAATGGGGGAAAACCAAAAACCCTTCTGGCTAGGTTTATAAATCCCAGGGCAATACCAGTATGAACCTATGAACCATGAACCTATGACCTTGTTTCCCCATTGGCCCTTGGCTGAACACCATGGCAACACAATACATTGTGTGCAAAGGGCATTGCAGCACCCTTTTACAGTTGTGGAATATTGGGTCATGGGCGTCACAGCTGCCCCAATGACACAGTAACCCTTCCCCCCACATACACAACACAGTATGAGATGGCAACCACATGCCAAACTGGGGACTAAGACTCTGAAACCCCGTAGGCATAACCTGCAGGGGGCATGAAAAACTACGTGACTACTACCAGTCTGAGTAACCTAACTGAAGAATACAAACACATGAACACATGGGCCATTCATGGACCTGTACATCCCCTGATGGGAGCACCTTCACACACAGGCATATGAGCCAGAACCGCCAATAACACTACACCAAACCCGTTAAACATCCACCTGGGCAACAAACACCTCTAATTTTTTAGTACCATTACCACAGTGAGGCATCACCCGGTACAATGAAGGTCCCGTATATGGGGGGATATGGCCCCCACATAAAAAACATCGGTCAGCAACTGGAAATATGTCAGCATTGTCCACCACATCTCCCGTGTGACCCCCACTCATGTGGGAACAAAGGGGGTCTCTGAGCATGTGGCACAGGGTGTATGCCCCCACCCGGTTGGCTCTCCCTACCGAATGCTGACATATTCTGTGTGATGAATTACTGTGTAAAAATGTGAAAGGTTCCACTTTCACCATTTTATGGAACAACTTTTACCCCCCACAACATGCATGCAGATTTTACAACAACATGTAGACATAGCCCCGACCAGATGGTTCCCTCCTGCTGGGTTATTCTACATATCCCCTGTATATCACATCCCATGCAGCACCCGAAACCACTCATAAAAGTTTCAGTCAAATACCATGAACATTGGGAGGCCATTAACTATTGAAGGTCCGGTACAATGTATATTTGGAAATCTCTCTGTGTCCATTGCCATTACGGTTTAAGATGTCATGATTTTGTGAAAAACAACCCACACAGGGGTTCGTTCAAAAACACTGGGATGGGATTCAAACCCCAACTAACTTGTTTACATAGTGGGACATAGCGGAAGCATTTGCATTACTGGGAGTTTCCCTCTTTCCGCTGTACTTTAGGGTGCTGACATCATCCTTTTTAGAAAGGGGAAAAGGGACTGGTGTGTTTCGGGTTTCAAAGGGCATTTTTCACACAGAATTTCACACACCCACCACCCCCACACTTGCATTTGCAGGATTCAAACCCTACCTAACTATTTATGACACTAAGAAGGGGTTGCAAGCCTATTCCATTACTGGGATTTCCTTTCCCTGCGTATTATAGGGTGCTGACATCATATTTTAAAGGGAATTGATCCTGTAGTGTGTTCTCCTAGTTGCCAAAGGGCATTTTTTCATACAGCTTATACACACCTTCCACACCCCAGGTTCAAACCCCCCCACACACACAATTTGCTTCAAACCCCCCTTTAAAATTTTTATACACTAGGTTAGCAGACGGCTATTTTTGGGAATTTCTCTTCCCTCGACTAAATAGGGTGCGACATCACAAGAAAGGGAAAAATTTCATCCTGATGGTTCTCCTGTTCCAAAAGGGACACCTTTAAGAATTACACCTAACCCCCCCACCCCGGCATTTCAATTCAAACCCAAACCCTATTTATGACACTGAGACGGGGTTAGCTCAAAGCATTCTGGGGGTTCCCCCCTCTGCATATCTGACATCATCATGAGAAAAAGGGGAAGTGCATTGATTGTTTTTCCCATTCCAAAGGGGCTTTCCCAACAGACTTTCAACACACCAAACTCCCCCAAAAATGAGCATTTGCAGGATTCAAACCCCCCCCTAACATAATAAAAAAATCATTACAAACACACATTTACTGGGATTTTCGCATGCAGATTTTTAAAGGGGGGCTCATCTTATTTCTACAGAGGTTGACTCTAGACACCCAGGTGGGGTAGCAATAATGATTTCAGCCCCTCTTCAGGGGGAAAGCACATCACTGGGGTTATGTTCCTACCTTTCATGCCCCAAAACCTGTAAAAAACCCCAAAAAGCCAACCCCCCCACTCCGGCAAACCCTTTTTTCCCTGGGAACAGGGCCTAGGGGGTTACTCACCCCCATTGTTAAGTCAGGTCACATATTTGTGTGAACTTTTCAGGCCCCTTTCAACATTCCCTACAATTTGATCCTGTGTATGGGAACCACTCACAAGCCCAAAAAATACTTTGCACCCGCCATCTGAAATGGGTTCCTGTTTAAAACCCGAGGTAACCACCATTGTTATTTGACCCTCCCACCTTTTCCCTGGCATCCATATCCCATACAAGGTTGCATGCCCTGTATTTATAAAAACAGACCATTGTGGATGGTGGAAACTTCAAAACCCATGTGGGGGGTCAGGATCTGCAAATCCTTGACAAGATTTATACTGTGGAAGGTTGGGATCTGCTATCCCCAAATCCCATACTGCTCCCCCGGAACCTTAGGGGTACCAGCCATGGTGCCAAACGGTAGCTAATACATTCAGAGCAGTGGACAGAGGGGGACATCTGAACAGTCCGATGACACTTAACCCTCAAATTTTTCACATGTTTACATGAAATTGTCCAGACAATGCAGATGGCTCCCATTGTTATTGATGCCAAATTTTGGGTCCTCAAACCCTCTTCCAGCACACCCAACAACATGGGTTCAGAAAACCCTGGGACTCCATGGTCCCCGTACGGGAACTCAAGGTGCCCTTTGTGTATTTACATGGACAGTGCCTATGTACTGGGGGGCAGGTCCTCTGGCTAAACTTCATTCCCCGGGCAACAGCCTGTTTACCCACACCCCTTGTTTTCAAGCACATTTTTGTTGCGATGATGTTTGCAGGTTTTATTGCCATGCATTCTGTTTTTGAACCTTGGTACTGGGGAAATTTTAATATGGGGGTCCATAATCACAGCTTGTAGTCATTTCTGTGTGACTGGGGAGATTCTGTTGTGGTTGGTTCCTGGTCCCTTTTCCCGTAGTTGGAATGTAAACTAAATTTTGGTAATGTGGGCATCCCCTTAGCCTTTGGCTGTTTTCTGACATAGTTTTTTCAAAAATTCAGCATCCCAGTTGGCTTTCCTATGTTAACCTGAGCCCACCACTTTTTTGGATGAGTTAACTTAACAATTCTCCCATTTATGGGTTTGTTTTGGTCTGTTTGATTACTGCCAATTTTTTGTGTGAAACAAAATTATATGGCCTAGGGTTTGATGGGGAACTTTGCATCGTTGCAAAATCCTTTTATATGACCTAAACTTTTCAAAAAGTTACTGGTTCAGTACTTTCACTGTGGTGGCATATCCTCTTTGTCCTTCATGCTTTCTTTCCATAGTGGCAAACAGCCTGGTTGGGGAGTTTGCAATTCCATTTGCATTTGTTAGAAAAACTTTTAAAACCGGCTTGTCCCAACTTGGTAGTGATTACAAATAGGTGAATTGGCAAACCTAGCATGTGCCCAGGCCATTTCTAATGCTGTGGGGTGTGTTTGTCCTTTGAAACACATTGTAAGTATTTGCCTGACTATGTCAGGTTAGTATATGTGTGTTTGTGTAAAGTGTACCCCGGAAACCTAATTCCCATCCACCATCAAAATTTTTTAGGAGTGATATCTTTGGTCCTGTACATTTACTCATAGGGGGGGGTTTTGTTTATGGATCATGCAGTAAGCTTGCCAGATGTGTGTGGGGTTCATCCTCATGTGCATAGCTACTGCCTTCGTTTTACAAGGGGAGCATGTTCATTGATTCCACTTGGAATCTTTATAATCAGGAAAGCTTGCCTCTGGGTGGGATTGGCAGTGTGGGAGCTGGTTTGTTTTCAGGGAACACATGGTTGTTAACTCTTTAACTCCTGGTGAGGGTTTTTTGGGGACTTTACTTGTGGAGGTGTCCGATACACCCCGGGGCTATTGATCAAATTTTTTTTGGGGTGCTCAGAAAATTTACCTTTATTGAGACCCTTATTTGGTGGGTATTGGTATGTTTCGTAAACACTACAGACTGTTTGTCCAAGCAGGATACATACCTTGTGCCCCAGGTCTTCATTACTGTTAAATTTTTAACACCATTGGAATTGTGGGCACATTTTAACCCCGGGGGTTACTTCACTTTTCTGCAAATTTCTTCTCATCTATGGCCCCTTGTTGTTTTTGTGGCCCCTTTTGGGATTTGTGTCACTGGAGGGTCAGATTGGTGGGGTTTGTGTTTGAAAATGTTGGTTTTCCCCGTACCATGGGGTTTTCCAAAAAAAGGGGGCCCCGGCCAAACCTTGCCTTTTTTGGTTTTTGTTACATGGTGGACTCCATGCTTTGTCCTTGGGCGGTTTAACCCCTGAAAAGGGGTTTTTTTTGGGTGGTTTTTGCCTGGGATTTATGGAATTTAACCCTCACCCTTTCCCCCTTTTTATGTTTTGGTCCAGTTTGGGGGCCATTAAAAAAACCAAAGGGGGGGGTGTGGTATAAACCTGGGGAAGTGCCCCCGGTGGGCTTTCAGGAGGGGGGGTTTCAGCCCCGGTTTTTCCCTTTTTTCACCCTTTGGGCAACCAAGGGGCATTCGATGTTTCTTTCCCTTTTTTTTGGGGTTTGGCTCGAGGCCCCTTCCCTAATTTTTTTGGGTTTAATCTGGCATGTCGCAAATTACCCCTTATGTTTTTCTTTTTTCCCCCCTTATTTTTTTCTAGGGTGGTTTTTTGGGTTTTAGTTTTCAAACCTTGTTCCCCCCAAACCCCCTATTTAAAATGGGAAAGGCCCTTTTTTCCAAATATTTTCCAGGATCCCCCCGGGGTAACCCAAAGGGGGGGCCACCACCCTTTTGGAAAACCAAGCCGTGGCTTGGGGAAGCCCCCTGAACAAACCCAAGGGAAAACCGGAAATTGGATCCCCTTGGGGGAATTGGGGGGCCCGGGGAATTGTTGCCACCTTTTTTTAGGTTTATTCATTCCCCCCGTGGTTTGGTTTTTTTGGGGGGGGCATTCCCTTCTTGGTTGGAAGGGAAAAAATGCCCTTTGGGGAAACGTTTAGGGGGGTCTACGCCGGACTTACATATTTTTTGGGCCCTTTTTTCTTTTGGGCCTTTTTTTTTAATGTAGGGGCGGAAGGGACATCCCAAAAAGGGGGTTTCAAAGGGGGATGGAAAATATAGGGGACAAAATTTTACTTGCCCTTTTGTACCTTGCATCTTTGTTAAAGTGGTGTAAAAAAGGTTTTGCCCCGGCCCAGGCCCCTTACTTTCCCTTTTTCCCCTTTGGTTTTTTGTCCTTTTTTGGAGGGGGACACAAGCCGTGTCTTCAACCTTTTTTGGAGGTTTCCCTAAAATTTCAACCCCGTTTTTCCCGGGGGCCCCTGTTTTTTTTCTTCCTTTGGGGCTGTGCTGTTGGCCACCCCCTTTTTTTTTTGTCCAGGGTTTTGGGGGAAAAGTGTATTGGGTTTGGAGGTTGTTTGGGTTGGGGGTTGGTCTGCTTTGGGGGGGCCTCCTGTTTGGGTTTGTTTGGTTGGGGTTTTATTTTCTTTTCCAATGTTTTTTGGGGGGTTAGTCTTTTTGTTTCAAAATTTGGGGGGGAAAAGTTTTTATGTGGGGGAAAATGGTTGGGGGGGTTTTGTGTGGGTTACCCCCTTCCCTTTCCCTTTTTAAAAATTAGTTTTGAGGGTACTTTGGTGAGGGGGAGCTCAAAGGCCTCCGGTGGATAAAATGGGGGTTTTTTTTTCCATCTCTCACATTAAAAAATTTGTTTTTTTTTCTTTGGGGGAGTTGAGGGTTGTCCCCCCGGGTTTTTACCCCCTTGGGGCGGGAACATTGTTCCAAATTTCAAGTTCAATTTTGTTTTTTGGGGGGTTTGGCCCCTTTGTGGGTTTGTTTGTTTTGGCTATTTTATTGGGATTTTCTTTCTGTTTTGGGGGGGTTTTTATTCCCCCTTTTTTTGGTTTGTCTTTTTTCATTTTTAGCTTTTTTTTTTTTCTTTCCCCCCGCATTTTTGGGTTTGGTTAATGGTTTTGGAAAATTTTTACCTCCCAATTTTTTTTTTATTTGGGGTTTTTTGTCTTGAATTTAATTGCCTCCCAAAATTCCCAGGTTTTATGGAATGCCTTATGGTTTGAGGGGTGGCCCCTATTTTGCACCTGACAGGTTTAAATTTTCCCTTTTAATGTTTTTCTTTAACCCTGTTTTTCCTGTGGTTTTTAATTTAGGATTGATATCCAGGGATTCCTTTGGCGGGTTTCCCTGGGGAAATTTCCCTTTTATACCCCGTTCTGATTTCCCCATATTTCCCTCGGGGGTTAATTGTTCCTCATTTTTGGAGGATTTTAACTTTTGCCCTTTACAGTTTTCCCCCTTTTTGGGTTTTTTTCCCCCAAAAAATGGTTTAGGATTGTATATTCATGTATTAAAATCCTATTTTTGGTTTGGGTCTTACCAAAAAGGGGGGATTTTTCCCCTTTCTTCCCTCTGCCATTCCGGGGGACCCATGGGGGGTGGTTATCCTTCAATTTTTGCTTACCCCCTTTTGTGGTTCCCGTTTTCTGGCCCTTGGGGGTTAATGGATTTAGGGGCTTTTGGCCTTACCCCGTTTTTTTAAACCAAAATATAAATTCTCCATACTGGGTATTTAGACCATATTTGTGGTTTGGAGGGACTTAAATTTTTCTTATCCCAACCTAGGAGGTGGGTTTGTGTTTTGAGCCCTTTCCTATTAAACTTTGGGAAAACCCGTTTGCCATTTACCTGAAATGGCCAGTCCAGCTGGGGTCTGTTGTGGTCAACCCGGGGTTGGATCCCCCTTTACTAATGCTATTTACCTTTTGAATTGTTCCATTTTTTTGGGCTCAGCGGTGAGGGTAATGTTTGTAGGGTCCCCGTGTGCTTACCAGGGGTTTCTTTTTAACACATCATTCTCCTCGGTGGTGCTGCATGCCTCTTGGTGTTAACTCCCCGCATTTTTGGAGCATTACATTTTTGGCATCCCTGTTATTTTATGGGGTGGGGGGTTTTAGGGTTCCTACGGCCATGTTGTCAGTTGCCCTTTTCCAAGGCCGGGGATATGGGCACCCTCCTTTGCCAGGGGAGGGTCATTTTTTTCCATGCTCGCCTGTATCCGGCAATTGGGGGTTTCCCCCCTTTGCTCCCGCTACTTTTTAGCAATTATTGCATGACATCCATGCAAATTTTGGGACATGGTTTTGGGGGAGGGTAAGATGTTAGCAGGGTCTTCAGTGTCATTACTTTCTGTTTTTCATTGCCTCAATGGCTTCCTGTTTAGGTGGTGCTTTTTTAGGGTGCTCCCCGGTCCCCATAACCCCACCCCCTTTTCCCTGTGGGAGCCCCCGGAAAAGTCTTAAGGCAAAACCGTATAAAATGGTAGTCCCCGGGGGTTATTATTTCCCGGGTCCCACCCGGCAGTTTTAGGGGCCCCTTTCGGTTTTGGCCCCCCCGCCAGGCGGGCATTTTTGGGCATCTTTGCCCCCCACCCCGGGGCCCCGCTAAGGTTTTTCCTCCTCCGGGGGGGGTTCAGCCCGCTTTTGAAAGGCCCGGAATGGTGGTTTGGGGCTGTGCCGGTTTTCCCCTCTTCACCGTTTTCGGAAGGATTTTTATATTTTAGGCCCAACACATACCTTGGCCCCTTGGGTTTCCCCCGTTGGTTTTTTGGGGAGGGGGGCCCGCAAGCTCACAATTTGTCAGGAGGCCGTACTTTAAAGGGCCCACCCAGCTCATTAACCCCGGTGGTGCCCTGGGCCTGTCATTTTCCCTTTCCCGTGGGTGTCTCACCACTCATTTTCAACCCCCGCAATCCCCCAGTTCCATGGTTTGGAGCCCCATTTCTGTCTGGTTCAGCTTTTTTGTTTTTAAATGCTTTTTGTCTTTGGGGCTCAGGCACGCACCTTTTTAATTTTAATGCTTGGCTACACACTGCCTGTGAAGCCCTTCTAATTTTTTTACCCTACCCGCTACCCTGTGCTTTACTAAATTCGTTTCTTCCCTTTTTTTCCCTTTTTTTCAGGGGGAACCCCTAAGCGAAAAGCCCCAATGGGTTTGGGCCAATCTTCAGGGCATTGGAAAACGACACCGAAAAATTTTGGCTGAAAAGCTCCCCCAATGTCAGTCCCTTAAGGCCCAACCTGTATCCCCTCATCACCCATGGGCGGAAAGAAAAATTTTTGTAAGCCAACACCCCCTTTCTTGTTTCCCCTGATTTTTGGGTCCCTTTTTGTTGGTTCTTGTAGCCTGCCTCCCAAGCTCACTTTCTCCCCCCCGGAGTCCCCTTTCCACTCTATTCCCCCCCTTTTTATCTCCAACCCCAAAAGTCCTTTTTAGTGACTGGGCCTAAAACTCTTTCTCGTTCCTATTGTTGTTACATCTCTTGTCACCCCCTTCAAACCCAAAAATCCCTTTTTTTTTTCTTCCCCTTTTTGAAACCCGTATTGCAAAAAAACCACATTTTGGGTTTTAATTCATTTTAGTTTTATCAAAGGGAAACCCTTTTGGGGTGTCTCTTTTGGAAAAAAATTTTTTCAATTTTCTGGGGTTTTCCAAGGAATTTTGGCCTTGGCTGGCCCCAAAATATCCCCTTTATTTGGGCTGCTTCCATTTGTTTTAAAATCTAGTTTCAACAGTAAATTTCTGCCCAAAGGCCCTTCCCTTTTGGGTTTTTTCCTTTTCTTTCTGTTTTCAAGGGGGAAACATACCGCCCACCCTTAAGGGCTTTTACTCTTTCCCTTTCACAGGGGGTTCCGGATCGCATCAGGGTTTTAAACCTTGCCCGCCCTGAATCCTGCCCAACTTTTTCCCAGAAACAAATACTGTAGAAAGCACTTTAAATGCTTACCCGTGCCTCAGAAAAGTAAAATAGCAATAGTTTTTCTGCAGAAAAAGTAGATTTAAACAACTTTTAACAGCTTTTTACTACAAAAACAAAAAAAAATAACACTCCTATTTAAAAGTGTATGAAAGTGCCATGGCAGTCAACAAAAACACTTTCCTAGCTTAAAAGCTGATCTTTTATAGAAAAAATAAGTTTTCTGTGATAAAAAGTGAAGTGTAACCCCCCCCCCCCCAAGTGAACCTATCTGTCCAGCAATGGAAGAGTTTTAGCCTACCATCAATCTTAGAAAGTCTGCAGAGGAGCACTCTCTTTAGCAGCTGGAAAACTCTGAAGAGCTTGGCACACAAACTTGACTTTTAGTCAGCTCAGCTCAAGCTGCTTGGCAGTTTGGGGGTGTGAATGGTGCCCTGAAGCTTTGAAAGCAGCTAGCTGTTATATTATGTACAATACATATAGCTAAGGCTAATGCAGCAGTGATCAATATGATGAACATCATAGTCTTCTGAAGTGAGTTTGAACATGACAACCTGATGAACTGATGAAGTGACATTTCAATGCAATTCTCTCCACTGGAACTCTCTTAGTATAGATAAGAAAAATAGATAAAAAAATTTCTGAGGGTCACTTGTCTGTGACAAATAAAGGTGTGTTGCTTTGGAACACTACCTGGGTTTCATGATTTTTGGAAATTATTGTGACTGAGCTCATCGACAAAGTTTTAAGACTAAGTTTTTTTATTTATTTTTTTCCTCAACACTCGTGTTGGTAAGATTGGAACTAGAAGATTTCTGTGCATTTTCATTTTTTTAAAGTTAGAGGTAGAGGCACCTCATTAAAGACAATGGCATAAAACTAACAGAAGAAAAAAGCAGCAAAGAATTGATGCTTAGAAAGGGTGGCAGGATCTGATGAAAAGTTCATAAATATCAAGTGGGGAAGAAAGAAGGACTTCTGAGAGAAGAATACAAACGTGACAAATCTTTCTAGAAATGCTAACTGTTAGATAACCCTTTAAGAATATAACAAATGTCAAATTCAAGATTAAGTGGTTGAATCAAATAATACTGTGAAAGAAAGGATTTGTGAATAAAAGCTTTCCATAAAGCTAGTAGATGTACCCTTTTAAGTGATGTTACCCTAACTGGGAAGTCTCATATCCAGGAATCACAACAAAACTTTAACTACTATGATGTCAACATGTATAGCCTGTAACTGATGGAAGGTGGAAGACACGTAAGAAATAATTACCTTCTAGTTCTGGACTTTTCCAGACTGAAGGGTTTGTTCACATTCATATAGATGGCTAGGAAACCTGTATTCTGTGATTACTGATTATACTGGAAATGAGTGCCAAATGCAGCATAATGTACATTTCCTCTGATAAAAGTGTAATTGGTGAGAACCCATACCTCACTCATTTTCCAACATGCAAACACTGAAAATAAGTACAAAGGATCTTTCAGGTAGGAGCACCTGCCCAAATAGGGACAAATAATTAGAATATCATTTACATATCAAATAGCAAATAACTCCTTACCCTTCCAGCATCATTGTTAAATACTACTCAGAAGTGCCTGTTTCAAACACTGAGAGAAATAAAATGATGCAAGGATATAAACATATTATTATGTCCTTATTATGAGATAAAAATATTGTGGAAATTGTTTCCTTCTCTTAGTGCACATTTCAAGTACATATGTTTATTTATTTATTTTTTATTTAACATTTGTTAACTGGGAAAGTCAGACTTGGAACAAAGCCAATTTTCAGTGGAGGCCCAGGGAAAAATGCTCCAGATGCATGTCTTTGTAACGTGGGAGGAAACTGGAGTACCCAGTTGAAACCCACATGAATGCAGGGAGGACATGTAGATTTTGCACAGAAGGCACCCCAGCCAAGAACTGAACTGGAGAACCTCTTGCTGTGAGGATGACAATGCTACCGCTGCACCACTGCGCCGTCCAAATATGTGTTTATTATGAACTGATTAACAAAAAATAAGGCATTCAAAACGTAAAGTAAGCCAGCTAATGCTGCCTAGAACCATAGCTCCATATATGTGAAACTGTTTGAAATTTTCTACTAAACATCTCAGAAAAGTATTCCAAGATGGTAACCTACAACATGTGTATAGATGATTATTTAAAATAAAAAGCCACAAGCAACTTTAATACCATATAATGATTGTCACTAAATGAGTCTACATTTGGAGAAAATCTGAACTTTAGTTCTGATGGAAATGACAAATTAATACACACATATAAATGACAGCAGTTTCACTTGCAGCATGAATAACACATTATATAATCTCACTTAGTGGAAATCGGGTTCTACTTCTTCTGGCTTTTTCCTGGTTAGGGGTTGCCACAGCGGATTACCTGTCCACTCATGATTGGCAGTGGAGTTTTTACAGTGTTGAGTTGCCAGCCCAGCACCCAACCTTCCACAGGAGGCACACACACACACACACACACACACACACACACACACACACACACACACACACACACACACACACAAATGCCTAGGGCCAATTTAGAGTGTCCAATCCACCTACAGCATGCCTTTGTGATGTAGGAGGAAACTGGAGCACCCAGTAGAAACCCACGCAACCACAGCGAGGGCATGCAGACTCCACACAGAAGGCACCCCAGCCAAGGATTGAACTGGATAACCTCTTGTTGTGAGGCAGCAATACTAACCGCTGCACCACCGCAGCCACCCATACGCCACTTATTGGAAATCAGGTTAAATGTAAAATTTCACACTGTGCTACTCTACTTATGATTTTGTTTGGTATGCATTTACTTGTGTATGAACCAGGAAAATATTAATGTTTCTTGTGAAATTAATCTAAATACATTTGCAGTAAGGATTCAGTATGTTAATATAATATTACACATGCTAGTTTGTAGCCCTCTGTAGTCACAGTCTGTCATAATCAAATATACACATTCTGAGAGGTTTCCCTTAATTTGACTGTGAAGAGGCGACATAAAATGTTCACAAACAAAAGGTATGGTATTTAATTCACACAGATACAACACCCTCATGCACACTCATTCACACACATACATACTGATCCTACTAAGCTAAATCATTGACTGTAACTATAGTCAAATAGTAGCAGGTGTCAGTCACTTTTATCCACAGAGGACTTGGGTACCATGAAAAGACCCATTATTGACTGTGCAGATATCATATGTCTCATGCTAAAAAATTGCTTCAGTAATGTATCCCAACATGTTTTACATGGTTTACTATCAAAATGTGTAAAATCAAAACAATTTTCTACTTTTTGATCAAATTTATTATCCAAATTTGGTAATACAGAATTACCAAAATGTCAGAAATAGTAACCACAGAATCAACTTTTAATTGTCAATGGCAAAATTTTTCATATTACCAGTAATGTTTTTGCAGGGGACCAAGACCCCACTGCACACCCCACACCCCCTGCATACTATATATTCCAACTCCGAGATCACCCTACAGTGAGGAAAAGGGTACATTTCCCAATCCTCACTGTAGTGCAATTTGTTATCAGAATGTCAATACCATATTAACGAATGCACACAACCATTCATTAATGGGGGATCCAAATATTTCTGAATTGGCATTACAGAAACTGGAAAATATGCATTCAGCCATCCCAGTTTCTCGTAAGTGCCATTCCACATTTTGATAGTAAACCGTTTTACATAAATGCATGCTAGCCCAGTAAAGCCAAATCAATGACTGTTTAACTGTGATCAAATAAAGGTAGAAGTTAGTCACTTTCATCAGTAAATTACCTTATACCCCAGCAAGTATAGCCACATTATTGACCATGTATACTTTAGACATCCAGTTGTTTTAAAATATAGCAGTAATAAATGTAATCAATGTAACGTATGACATGTTGTGTCACACAAATGCACACCTTAGATATCTGTGATTTAAAATAGAGTATTCTCTCTCCAAAGCCAAGAACGCAGCATCCATGGGACCTGACAACATCTCAGGCAGCATTCTACATGAACTACAGAATGAACTGGCACCTCACTTAAGTACCATGTTCAATTATAGCCTCACCTCAGGCTTTGTGTCCACTGAATGGTGTACAGTGATGGTTATTCCACTCCACAAAGGGGGATCCACCAAGCACCCCGGGAACTACCGCCCCATTAGCCTGATGAGCCTGGTCTGCAAAGCCATGAAACGTATCATCATGGAACTTATAAACAAAGACATTGGTAATCTCCAAACTCTGGACCCCCACCCAGTTCGGGTTTGTAAAAAGCAGATCATGTCTCCTAAACCTGATAGACTTCTTTGAAGCAGTCACCAAAGCTGTAGATGAGGGTAAGGTGGTTCACACATCATATCTAGAGCTTGCCAAGGCTTTTGACACCATCCCCCACTCTGGAATTATAGATAAACTCACTAAACTAGGCATAAATCCCTATGTCACAAGATGGGTTGCCAACTGGTTCACTGACAGAACCCACACTGTGAAAGTAGCAGACTCCAAATCCGACTTCAGACCAGTGACTAGTGGAGTACCACAGGTTCAGTCCTGGGTCCTCTCCTGTTTAGTATCTACTTCTCTGAAGTACAGGGTAACACAGAAGGTCTTTGTCAAATGAAGTTTGCAGATGACTGCAAACTAGGAACCATAATCAAAACTCCTAACAATGTGGCCATCCTACAAAAGGGCCTCACTGAGACAGATGCCTGGTGTCAAAGCCATGGCCTCAAGCTCAATGCCAAAAAGTGCATTGTCATCCCTTTTGGTAAAAACTCTGTACCCATGAACTACCACATAGGCAGTAGTCTACTTAAAACTGAAAGAGTGATGAGACCTTGGGACACAGGTAGACAGTAGTCTCTCCTTTGATAATCACATCGCCACAGTAGTCAGGAAATCCTTCTACATGGCACACCTCATCACAAAAGGTTTCTCATCCAGAAAAAAAAGAGGTCATTGTTCCCCTCTACTCATCACTCATTAGACCCATTATAGACTACAGAACCCCTTTTGGTATGTACCTCACAAGACATCTACAACAGCTGGAAAGGCCACAGAAATACCTCACAAAGAGGATTACTTGGCTCAAACAGATGCCCTACACAGACCATCTAAAAAAACTCCAGCTTTACTCCGTCGCATATCACCTACTCAGAGGCGATCGCTGCCTAACATACAAAGCTATGTCAAACCCAGAGCTGTTGGACATGCTCCACTTAAAGAAATCCCAATCCCTCTGAGCTACATGCTCTAAGGGCCTAAACCTTGTCACCACAATAAACAAAACATGCTGGAGGGATAGATTCCTGTCCCAAAGACTTCCCATAGTCTGGAACAAACTACCTATCTATATCAAACAAAGCTCCTCATTAGCACTCTTCAAGAAAAATCTTCATGATTGGATGGGAGATAGGAAACTCACCCCGGGGATCACTTCTGTGGCTCTGCTCAACAGGAGCACAATAAAATATTTTTTTTGGGGTGGCAAAAGCCAGGGTATCTTTTTGGCTAGGCTTATATAGGGCATAGGGCCATAGCCTAGTACCTACCTATGAACCTATGAACCTATAATAAAGAGCTAGATATGCATAATAATATTCAAATGAGAGCCAACAAAAAACAAAATGGAGTTATTATAACAACAGCAAAAGTATGATTGTACAAGGCAATATGTAAAATGCAAAGATCCAGTGCTCTTCTCTGCACTAGGCATTCATCTCTATCATCAATGAACTAGTACTGAGGATCAAAACTACTCAGATACATATACTACTCCACTAACATGCACCTACCATCAATGTTCACTTTTACAGTGATTAGTGAAAAAAAAAGTAAATACCTGTCTGCATATAAACCCCATTCAACTTTCATCAGCAGCTTTACAAGAAAGCTATTTTCCTCTTCTAAGGTTTTTACAAATCCACTTATTAATTAAATGAAATCCAATAAAAAGAAAATAAAAAAATATCCAATTCCATTGTGATTAACATTTCACATCAACACAACCTCAGCTAGACAGAGAAAGCTGGTTTAGTGACAGTTGTCTTTTCATCTTTTGTGTCTCATTAAGAAACAGTTTTAACTAGACATTCCCCATTGTTTTGTTGCAGCTTCAAGCACCAGATTTCACAAATGTGTACAGAAATTTGAGTTAACTAAAAATCATTTAAATTTCATATTTAAATCAGATTGAGGGTTAAGATAAAAAAAAGGGGCAGGGTGGAGGCTGGAAATTGGTAAGTATCATAGAAAATGGTATAGTTAAGAGGTATTCCAGAGTCTGCTTTATGTTGTCGAGCACAAAGTCTTGAATGTGGCATTAGCAACCTAGGTTTGATTAATGAATCCGAGTGCTGGGCAATATAGTGGGAATGTTGAAGTGAATGGTTACTGCCACTCACTGGAAGGAACTCCACTGCAAAGGCATTATTTGGGGTTGGGCACAGGACTACCAGGGGTTCTGGGCAGACATAATGCATTTGCCAGCAGTCAGAGTGCATGAAAGCACAGGTAAAGAGCTATAGTGCCTAGGTTCACAGGGGAATAGCAGAAGTAAGGCATGCAAAAGTTTTTGATCAGCCGCACGTTATGGCATTTGTGATTTTTGTTAGAAAAAATTAAAGCACAGAGGGAGGATATTGACTACATATTGGTCGGGCATTCGTGTCACAAAATAAAACAATCTTACAGCCCAGAAGTACTAGTAGTTTAGTGTAGAGGTATTATTCAGGATCGTAAATGATGTCTTTAAAAACAGCATAGTTTATATATTCCTATGAATATTCTTTAAAGGAATGAGTTTCTTGACAGATTAAAAAGATAAATGGAAGTTGATGTGAGGAAGAATCAATTGGGAGAAGAAAAGAAATGTGTAGCTGTATTTCCACTCTTTTTGAATAACTTTGATAATTAATATCTAATACTAATTTGGAATAAACAAATTTAAAAGTTAATGGATGATAGAGTATCAAACAATATGTACTTGATAATTATTGAACAACAGCTCGTATATAATGTGAAAAAATACACAAAAGTTCAAGTCTATAGATTAGAAATATACTGCTACAAGGAGTAGTAATTTATGAATATAAAACTGATTAAATATGCTACATATAAGTCATATCAAATATAAGAAACAAATGATCAAGTGCATGAATTCCTCTAGGTAGTACATATATAAACACCAAAATTAAAAAAAAATAATAACAACATCACTGATAATGTAGAATTATGCACATATAGAAAGGAATACATACCAGATGAGTATATGTAAAAAAAAAACATAAGTAGATCAAAGTGCTTGAATAGGTCACTAAATTGTATAGAGAGGCATGGAATGTAACATCTAAAAGATCTCATAAATATTCTGGCATATCTATTGTCACTTCCTGACTTAAAATAATGCTGCACTTTAATTAATGGCATCATTCAAACCCCTGCACTGAGCAAATGAGCAATTTGTAATCCAGTTGTATGTATTTCCTTTATAATTTTCCATTTATATTAAACAATATATATATATATATATATATATATATATATATATATATATACATACACACATATATATATATATATATATATATATATATATAGATATATATATACAAGGGCGATACACTTTTCCAATGCCTAGTACTAACCTTCTTAGCAGTGTGGGCTATAACATGTAGTATACTATGTTTAAGCAATAGAAAGGTAAAAATCCCAAAACTGCCAGATATTGCCACACCATGATACTTGCATTTGTAATGTCTGTAATCTCACAATTAGGATTTACCCAAAACTGCCTGAGTCTATGACATTCTAAAGCATATGAGTCTATCCCAATAATGTCCCTTTTATGGCATTCCCAGCACATAGGGTTGGCACCGTTAACATTCTTGATACACTAGATGGAGATGAAAATAGTATGTGAAAACACTTCCATGCATATACCTGCCATCTAGGGTGGAAGTAGTTACCAGCAGAATAGACAATATATTATCATTTTGCAAAGCAGAGAGGGTTACACAACTCTTGCTTCAACAGGTGTTCCTAATGGCAGGTGCTTGATCATAGTACATAAATCACATAGTAGTGAAAATAAAGTGGAACAAGAGCCTCTTTTAGTTCTAGGGCTCTCAGACATGCCCTTATATATTAGATAAAGGGTTATAAGTAGGTATTGGCCAGTTTATGAGGATCTGTTACTGAATGAATACAAGAAGTTAGTTGTCTAAAACAAAGGAATTTGTATTTAGAAATATTATATTCCTCTACAATTTGAACAAAGAATTTAAAATGCCTATATAAAAAGAAGAGCAATACCTAAAATTGAGGTGCCCTGGTCATACCCAGTAGGGGAAGCATTTCAGCCATAACAAAAACCTTTGCGGATCATATATGGAGAGATAAGATGTACTGCTTTAGTTGTAGAGTACAGCACACATGGCCTGATAGATAGTATTGCAATAATGCAATGTGCTAATTCTCTTTAGTTTAAAAATGTATAATGCAAATATAAAAGCGTGTTTACACTCCAGCTTCTGTTCAGAAGATCTCAGATCTGACTTGAATATGAGGAGAATGGAAACAAACATTAAGTGTGCGCATAAGGGAATAGGGCCATGGTAACATAATTCAACTATACAGTGAAGGAAAGTTACCTTGTGAGCCAAAACTAAGTCTGGAAATGCAAATCCCCTCCATTGCTTAGAAGCATAGTGAATAGTTTGACAGCTCCAAACAGGACTCAGAGACCATATAAAGACAATAATTTGATGGTCCCATTTTTGGAGAAGAGGAGTTGGAAGCCTAATTGTGTGACTCTGTAAGACACAGAATATCTTTGGTTATAGTATGATAGAGTAATAGGTTCATAGTTAAGTACTAGTCTAGCTGCCATTGTAGACCATATTAAGCCTAGCCTATTTCCTTTTCAATGATGAGAATCAAACCCTGGACCTTTTTTCTGTGATGTAACATCTTAACTATTATACCAACCATGAACACCTTATACCAACCCCACCCCCAAGAACCAAGTCTTCTACTTTGTGTCTGTGAGGTAAAAACATTATCCATTATGGCAACTCCCAACCATTTTAACAAGCAAAATTTTTAATTTGAAGGGTTTTGCCCATGTGAATCATTCTCATAAACTGTCTTTCAGAATTTGCTGACTGGATTGACAGTTCAAGTTCACTGTATTATCTGAAGGGGCTAACAAAACTCTTACATATTTAATGAATAGAGGATTAAACATAAAGTTACTGAAGTTGGTTAATAAATCAGGTATCCACCCATTGACAATCATAAAAAGCTGTTTCAGTGGGGTTATTTTTGTACACAGAATTTGCTGAATAGATTGACATTTCAAGTTCAATGTATTATCCAAAGGGGCTAACAGAACTCTTAGATATTTAATGTATGGAGGATTAAACATAAAGTGATTGAAGTTGGTTAATAAATCCAGTAACAGCCCATTGTCAATTGTAAAAACTGTTTTAGTAAGTTTATTTTTGTACCCAGGTAAAGACTGCCAGCTTTGAAGACTTCCCAACTTTGTAAGAGAGTACTCTTAAGGGCTTTTAGACAAATTAATAGAGCATCTTCAAATAAGGTCAAACAGACCACTTCGGCATCCAATATAGATCGAAAACTGGCTTCCAAGGGTGTAATGGTCAATATGAATAGTTAAGGCATGATTAATTGGGAAAGGATGAGATACAAAAGAGGCTATTTACTTATTTATTTTATTTTACATTTGTTGACTGGGCTAGTCTAACTGGATATATGTCCATTTTCAGTAGAGGCCCGGGGAGAAAAGCTCCAAAACAGTATTAATTTAATTGAATAAAGATACAAAGCATCTACATTAAGAAAACATTATAACACTAAATAATGTAAAAAAAACACTTTACTATAGATTTAATTTAAGTTAGTAGGTGAGAGGAGGAAAAAAGGAAAGAGAAAAAGAAATAACAATATAAAAAAGTGAGAAAATAGAAAAAAAATAATTATGTTAGAGTTGGTGTAAAGAAATTTAGAGCATTTGATATAACTATAGAAGAATGGGTATAGCAGATTTAGAGCAGTGGGTTAGACATGGAAAGCAAAAATAAATGAATAGCTGGTATCTATCAAACATCTTATATACATAGATGTACACAGGGCATGGCATGAAACAAACATGTTATATACATAGATGCACACAGGGCATGGCATGTAACAAACATCTTATATACATAGATGTACACAGGGCATGGCATGTAACAAACATCTTATATACATAGATGCACACAGGGCATGGCATGCAACAAACATCTTATATACATAGATGCACACAGGGCATGGCATGTAACAAACATCTTATATACATAGATGCACACAGGGCATGGCATGTAACAAACATCTTATATACATAGATGCACACAGGCATGGCATGTAACAAACATCTTATATACATAGATGCACACAGGGCATGGCATGTAACAAACACCTTATATACATAGATGCACACAGGGCATGGCATGTAACAAACATCTTATATACATAGATGCACACAGGGCATGGCATGTAACAAACATCTTACATACATAGATGCACACAGGGCATGGCATGTAACAAACATCTTATATACATAGATGCACACAGGGCATGGCATGTAACAAACATCTTGTATACATAGATGTACACAGGGCATGGCATGTAACAAACATCTTATATACATAGATGCACACAGGACATGGCATGTAACAAACATCTTATATACATAAATGTACACAGGGCATGGCATGTAACAAACATTTTATTTACATAGATGCACACAGAGCATGGCATGTAACAAACATCTTATATACATAGATGCACACAGGGCATGGCATGTAACAAACATCTAATATACATAGATGCACACAGGGCATGGCATGTAACAAACATCTTATATATATAGATGCACACAGGGCATGGCATGTAACAAATATATACATAGATGTACACAGGGCATGGAATGTAACAAACATCTTATATACATAGATGTACACAGGGCATGGCATGTAACAAACATCTTATATACATAGATGCACACAGGGCATGGCATGTAACAAACATCTTATATACATAGATGCACACAGGGCATGGCCACTAACAAACATGTTTTATACATAGATGTACACAGGGCATGGCAACTAACAAACATCTTATATATATATATATATATATATATATATATATATACACACACAGGGCATGGCATGTAACAAACATCTTATATACATAGATGTACACAGGCCATGGCATGTAACAAACGTCTTATATACATAGATGTACACAGGGCATGGCATGTAACAAACATCTTATATACATAGATGCACACAGGGCATGGCATGTAACAAACATCTTATATACATAGGTGCACACAGGGCATGGCATGTAACAAACATCTTATATTCATAGGTGCACACAGGGCATGGCATGTAAAAAACATCTTATATGCATAGATGTACACAGGGCATGGCATGTAACAAACATCTTATATACATAGATGCACACATAGCATGGCATGTAACAAACTTCTTACATACATAGATGCACACAGGGCATGGCATGTAACAAACATCTTATATACATAGATGCACACAGGGCATGGCAACTAGCAAACATCTTTTATACATAGATGTACACAGGAGTAGATCTAAGGGAAGTTAGATCATTTGGAAGTCTGTTCCAAGTATTTCCAACAAAGTTAGTAAACAGGCAGTCACCAGATTTGTTAATGGATTTAAGAGTGGCAACTAGTAACTTATTTGCTGAGTGTAGAGTTTTGATATTTATATAAGGACTAATAAGATTACAGAGTACAGGAGTATTAGTGGGATGGTACAGGACCTTGTGAGTGGTAGTAAGTTGCTGAAGAAGAACCTGGTTTTGAAATTCCAGCCATCCTAGCTGTTTCAGATTTTGGCAGTGGTGGGTTCTAAAACGGGAGCCAGTGGCAAATCTGGTGATGTTATAGGAGGTTGCCAGTTTGTTTAGATTAGTTTTAGATAGGTTGTTATTTATGGGGGAGGCACAGAGTAGGGTGGAGATTAGATGGGTTTGAGCAATAGTAGTCCTGGCAGAGGGTGTAAGAAAGTGAAGTTTTCTATTAACTGATTTGATAGTTAAGTTATCCGAACAAAGGCTGCTGATCTCCAACATATATTCCTTAATACATCTTTAAAGCAAGGTGGACAATTAAAACACTCCAAATTTTTAAATAAGTAGGGCCATTTCACATAAACAAAAGCCTTTTTCAGTGTCTATAGTGGAAAGAGCCAAGGGATGCCCATTAATTACTTTCTTTCAAGCCACTGTGTAATGCAGTATATGTTATGCCAAGCAAACCTCTCTTTTGCAAAACCATCCTGGTCAGGGTGTATAAGGGCAGGTATAATAGATGCTAACCTTACAATCCGTATTTTGAAGAGATACAGGGTAATAATTATTTGGAAACATTGAGTCTTTAACAAGTTTCAGAAGTGGTACCACAAGAGATTGCTTCCAAAATGGGGCTACAAGGCTTTGTGTAGACACAGCTCTGCGTGTTTGCAAAAAATACTGAAAGCTAGTGGTGGAGCTGCCAATATATTTCCATAGGGGCCATCTGCCTCTGGGGCTTTGCTTGTTTTTAAGTGCCTAATAGCATGGAATAACTCATCCTTAATGATTACTCTGTTTAGTACATGCCTCATATTATCTGCAAGTATTGGTAGATCAGAAAGGATATTACAGTATTCTCTGGTAGATCTGCTAGGTGAGTATTCTCATTTCCATCAGCATAAATATTTAAAAATTAACTTTGTAATGTTTCTACTGTTTCTCAAACTGATAAAACTCATTAATCATTGAAGTTCTGCAAGTCGCTTAAGGAAAGGTCTGTACAGCTTTGAACTAACATTTCCTCGCCAATCTAAAATAGACATGGTGGAGTGATTTTGTGGGCATTTTTAATAAATATCTTAATGCAAGTAGACATATAATTAATTAGAGAAATGTTATAAAGAGAAATGCATAAAGAGAAATATTTTATACAGAAAGAACCCCATCAGGGGAGGAAGTTGCACTCTCAGTCTGATGGAGCACTTGAGGGCCATCTGGAAGCATGATCTTCAAATAAGCAGGATAAAAAATAGAGGTTTTGATTCCCGTTTCATGTAGGACCCTAATTAGAGGGGGTGATGCCTTCTTTTTAATTACCTCCTTGGAGTAATCATTACCAAAGCATACTTTGCTTGCTAATTACTGAATGTTTTTATGCTCTCATGTTCTACATAGGATCTTCTCTTTTTGCTGAAATGATAGAAAGCACACTATAATGTGACATGATCAGTAGGCACCTTGGATTGGGAGGGGCACTAATGACATATGCACCTGCTCCAGCATTAATTTACAAGAGGCGTCCAATCTTTAGATGGCAGGAAGTTATAAAAGTGCAGCATGTCTTTTTGTTCAGTTACCTCCAGTAGACTTAAAATGTACATCTGCCAATACTTACTAAGATTTTGCAAACAGGCTTGAATAAAAAAAAATTGATGTGCAACTTCTTCCAAATGAAGGTTGACATCCTGGGTAACAGACTCCAGTTTATCTATATGAGCTATAACCCCAGAAACCATTTTCTTGATTTCTTGCATTTGGGGATGATGTGTGGACTGGAAAGAACTCATTCAAATTATTACTTGCTGGATAGAATCAGCATGCTGTGATCTGGCCCTTTAGATCATGACTCCACTAATCAAACATTTGTTTCCACCTCTGAATCTATCAACTGTGTCATATTGATTTTATCATTAACTTCATTAGCCTGAGACCACAATGTTTACAAATTTATTTTAGATCATACCAAAAGTTTCTTCAGTGGCATAAAAGATCCTACCTATATGCTACCTTTACAAATGAAATAAAGTATGTGTGCACACCTAAAAAGTGCTAGATGCACAATAAATTGATTTGTGTTCCTGGGAGGTTGTATATTTCTTGTTTGCATGCTGAAATGCAGAGCTGGATGTCACATATTTCTACTCAGAGATGTCTGAGTACAGAAAATATTAACAGCCATAGAATTCTGGATTGTAGATGATTGGAAGATTCCACAATAATCCAGAATTCTGCAAGAATTCCAGATGACTGAAAATTGCAGAAAGAAGAAAAAAATAGTAATTGGGCACAGAGTAGAGGAAGGCTGATTAATGGAATAGAAATAACTTAATATGAGGAAATATTAGACAATTTGTGGATGCTTTCATAACAGACCATATGGGAAAGGGTAGCTCCTTATTAAAATGTTGGTACTCATAAAGCCGAGTGCCAACAGCCCGAAAAAAAGATTGCAAATCCATGAGAAAAGCGACTCTTGAACATTGCAATTCTCCTTTAAACTTCTTTTTTGAAGGCAACAAGCCCCCTTGCACCCCTGATGTGGGGGCAAGTTCCCCCCTGAAATTATATACACCAACTCTGAGATCACCTTAGCTCAGAGAAAAGGGATTGCTCTGGAAAATTACCATATTGGACTAGGTATATGTAAGTCCATTCTTTTAACCATTCAGAACTGACTCTAGTGGGTACCAACATTTTAAATGGTTACCGTTTTGCTCATATACTGCACTAGTATTAACAACTACAGCTTCATACCTCTTGCATGGCTTACAGTGTCAGGTGTTCATCCTTCCAAAGCTGTCAGTTGCTGTGGCTGAGTGATGAACAAGGATTTTCAACTCAAGACTTGTCATATTAGCCATCTGATTTTGAGTACCGCTACAGTTACTTTCTCAGAAGTTAATAATACCAGGCTTAATTTGGAGAATATAAACTTGGGGCAGAATGTTACCAATTAAATTGTATGGCAAAGAAATGATGGCTGCAGTCACAAATTAAATAATCTCAGAGAAGTGAGGTGTATGTTCTGAGCAGTAGGAAGCAAAGGTGGATTGAAAGATGATTCACTTGTCTGAAAGCAGAAAAGCAGTAACAGAGACAGTCTGACTTATAACTGTACTGCAGTGGTATTGCTGTTTCTGAGTTACATTCAAAATATGGGGCAAGCAGAAACTTTAAGCTAGAAAATGGTTGGAATGGATTGAAGAAGAGTTTTGAGGGAAGTATATTTTAGAATGCTGAACAAACTCTGGGGTTTTGCATGTTCTCCCTTCAACCATGTGGGTTTTCTTATGGCATTCTGCTTTTCTTTCACCTGCTAAACATGCTGCTCAGTTGCTTCTCTACATTATCCCTGAAACTAATCCTTACTGTTGTCCCTGTGAACTGGTAAAGGGATGGAAAAGATTAACTTGCATTAACCAGGCTAACCCCCCCACTCACCCTAAACACCACCTTCAAAGGTATACTCCCTTTACTTAACCTTTATGTACCCTAATCTTACATAAGTAACTTTATATCTGCCACTAACAAATCTCACTGTATATTCTCCCACAGCTGTCATTTACACTATTCATCTACAGACTGCCACTTTACCCTCAATTACTTCCTCTCCTACAAAACTTCCATTTCCCAGGTAACTACCACCTCCTCTATTTTCTTTAATGCAGGTCTGTACTTCCAACTGATAAACACATTACAGAATACATCCAGTGTCTTTCTGTATAATTTTTCTGTGACCAACTACCTTCTGAAAAAAATGTGCTTCCTTAAATTGATAGGCATATGTTATACAACGTGTTTTTGATGTATTCATATAATTGTATTTTCATGTAAATTCAATGTATTTTACAAAATGTTATTTTTTTTCCCTTTGGAGCTTTTCTGTCTGGGCCTCTGCTGAAAATGGGATAACACCGAGTTGGAACTTCACAGTAAACAAAGACACTTAAATAAAATAAATGAATAAATAGTCTATTTACCCCATTTAACAAATAAATGAATGAAAATAAACTTTAATAAATAGTTATAAGCGGGGTTGTGTGTGAGCAATGCTGTTTCTGTGGAGGGTCTTAAGATTATTGCTTATTATTGTTGAACACTCTGAGGGTGGTCAACAATTTTATGCAGGTTTCTGAAAAACTGCACCAAGGAATGATTGTAAAGAATCCCAGCTGTGATTCTTTACAATGTTCTACTCTTTTCCACCATCTTTACCTTTATGCAAAATAGAAACCCTAATACTTTTTATTAGTCTCTTTCTCTACGTTAATTACTATCACATTTCTTCTCTGTTTCAACCTTTCCCTTATCTCGGTAATGTTTACCTATACACCAGCTCTTTCCTCCTTACTATCATAAGAACTAATAATTTTTCTATACTCTTTTCTTATTCCCTATCGTATGGTTCACTTTCTTCGATTATTTGCAAGCAAATGTCAGTTAAATGTTTCATTACACTAATTATTTTACCTCTCTGTACTTAAAGTGCATTACTCTCTCATGGTGTTTATTCTGCTATATAATCATTCTTGCATTATTATAATATGTACAGTTGTATTAGAATTGCATATAGTACTTAAAATCTGGTTGTGTTGTTTACTTTTGTACTATTCATTGTACTATCTTACTATAGTTGTATATAGTATTTAATAAGCTGTTCTAATACCTTTGTAATTTTTCTCTATTGAGCTTTTCTTGTGGGCCTCCACTGAAAGGGATCTTTTTGACAAGTCAGCCTAACCATGTAATCAAAAGACAAATACATACATGTATACATTCATATACATAAACAAATAAATAAATAAATACAGAAAATTATTAAAAAATGAGTCGGGTAACTTTTATGATAATAAACTTAAGCTTGGTGAGCATTATGCTCTGTATTAAGAATACATTTTTTGCAAAAATCCAGTGTTTCTGCTGAAGAAATATTTTCTGCAATCAATCTATCATCCTTGATTTTTCAGGTGGTCAGCTAGCTGTGTAATTCATCTGAGCTTTCATAGACTTTTTCATTGGATAATTCTGAACTGCTCACTTAATTCCTTGCAGTTAACTTCATATCTCGGAGGGCAACTTTCTCTAAAAAGTAAGCTCAGGGGATTTATATAATGTTTATCCTAAGTCTGCGTATTGTCATTAGACTGAATTTCAGCTGCTTGACAAGTAAAATTATACAGAAGTGTAAAAAATATGTCTTTGGTTTCAAAGATGTAACCTGTTGCTTGGAGATTCAATATACACTCTGCCGAGCTTGTTATTGCCAGTTTTGAAGCCTTTGGTTCAATTATCTAACAAATCCGCTCTTCTTCTTCATCATTTGGGATCCTTCCATTTTCTTTAATACAGTCATAGATGACCGTGGTTCTGAAAAGTTAATTCTGATCTTGACAGTCTCAACTGTCATAGCTTTCTTTCAAACCTACATGAGACAGTAACTGTAAAGGCTGCATATATGCAGGTTGATTATATCTTAAAGGAACATGGAGATTGTGATCAGTTCCAGTCTACATTTTACACTAGATATAGCTCTCAGATTGACTGTACTAGGGCTGTGAATGATCATTTGATGACAAGAGATCAACATCTTTGTTCAGCTTTAGTCCTTCTTGAACTCTCTTCAGTACTTAACTTGGATTACTTCAATATAAAACATTTTTAGACTTACTGTGGGATCTCTGGTACTATCCTGGCTTGTTTTTTTTTTTTTCATAACTTTCCAGAAAGACAAATTGAGTTATATCTGGTGTTGACTCCTATACTGTTAGCAAAACATTCATCTAGGGTCCCACAGAATTCCATCTTAGATTCATTGCTGTTCACTGTATGTGTGTGTTTCTTTTATGAGAGCTCACCTGTGGGAGGGAGTGTTTGCTGTCATCATCATGCAAATGATATGCAACTTTACAATTCTTTTTTCTGGGGCATCTGTATTGTTCTTTGACTTGCTAATGATCAAGAATACATCCAGCCTTGCCTACAGCTCAGTACATCTAAGGCAGAGTCCATGATGATACATGACACTCTGATGAATTTAGGCTTTCCAGACCTGAATCCCTGTATTATCTGGGGAGAAATAGGCTTGAATCTGTTAGTAAAGTGAAAGATTATCCTAGATAACAGGCTGATATCCAAGGTCCATCTGTTAACATTTGTTAAGTACATTTCCTGCGATCTATGAAACATATCCCAGATCAAGCACTTACACCTCAGGAATACATTGTGGTTGTACATGCTTTAGTTTCCTTTTGGCTTGAAGATACTGGCAGTTATACTTTATTAAAATACATTATGCTGGTTTTTGCAGTGTCTGCACTGGTTATCCCTCTAGATTCATAGTGTCTGTAAAGTTCTGGTATTACTGCCTTCATCTCTACTTGATTTGGGCTTTATAATTGAAAGACATCCCAGTTATATACAGTGTGGATAGGCTCTGGCACTCTGCCTCCTTGGGGTAACTAGAGGTTCCTGTGTTACACTGGATTCCTCAAGTCTTTGTTCCTTTTTGATCAGACCAGCACCTCTGAAATCTGGTGCCTATGGAAATCTCCCATGCCTGAAAACTTTAAGATGTCCTTTAAAACTATTTGATGTAACATTTGATTTTTCTTGATCTAATTGTAATGCTGCTGATTATTGCTGAGCTTTCACTTGTCTCGGACCACTTTTTATATAAGATGGTGTCCCAGGCTGTGTCATACGCAAGCTCCAAAAGGAATTAACCCTGCATCTTAATACCCTGCTCAGTCTCAGCCTCTCCACAGGATATGTGCCCATAGAACGGTGCACGGCAATGGTGGTCCCGCTACACAGGGGTGGGGCCACAACTGACCCTGGGAACTACTGACCAATAAGCCTGACCAGTCTGATCTGTAAGGCTATGAAGCAAATCATTATGGAACTCATAAATGGAGAGATTGGGAACCTCCAGTCGCTGGACCCCACACAGTTCGGCTTCGTCAAGGGCAGATCATGCCTCCTAAACCTGGTGGATTTCTTTGAGACAGTTACTCAGGCTATAGATAAGGGAAAGGAGGTACACACGTCTTACCTTGACCTTGCTAAAGCATTTGACACCATTCCCCATTCAGGTATTATTGATAAGCTCACCAGCCTGGGCATAAACCCTTATGTCACAAGATAGATCACAAACTGGCTCTCAGATAGATCCCATAAAGTAAGAGTAGCGAGATCTATGTCCAAATCCAGACCAGTAACGAGTGGTGTGCCTCAGGGCTCTGTCCTGGGGCCCCTCCTGTTTGGCATATACTTCTCAGAAGTATAGGCAAACATGGAAGGGCTGTGGCTGACTACGTTTGTGGATGACTGCAAACTGGGTGCTATAATAGAGTCTCCGGCCCACATGGAGATCCTCCAGAAGGGCCTAAATGAGACTGATGCATGGTGTCAAAGCCATGGTCGCAAGCTAAATGCAAAAAAATGCATAGTAATCCCCTTTGGAAAAAACAGAGTACCCGCAAACTACAACATAGGAGGTAATCCCCAGAAATCTGAAGAAGAAATAAGGGATCTAGGGACCCAAGTAGATAGTCAGCTTTCCTTTGATAACCATGTTGCCAAAGTGGTTAGAAAATCCTTCTATGTGGCCCATCTGATCACGAAAGGGTTTGCATCAAGATCTAAGGATATAATGGTGTCTCTCTACTCTTCCCTCATCAGACCCATTATTGAGTACAATGCACCAATTGGAATGTACCTGGCTAGACATCGCCAGCAGCTGGAGAGACCACAAAGGTACCTAACCAAGAGGATTACTGGCCTCAAACAGTTGCCCTATGCAGCACGATTGAAAAAGCTAAGACTGTTCTCTGTTGCATACCGCTTTCTCAGAGGCGATCTCTGTCTAATGTACAGAGCCATGTCCAACCCAGAATTGTTGAACATGCTCCATCTTAGCAAAACCAAATCTACTCGAGCTACACGCTCTAGGGATATAAACCTCAACACAACAATGAATAGAACATGCTGGAGGGATAGATTCCCTTCGCAGAGACTTCCCTTACTATGGAACAGGGTCCCGATCTACATAAGACAGAGACCCTCACTATCACTCTTCAAGAGGAACCTTGATGAGTGGATGGGTAACAGAAAGCTCACACCAGGGATCACACCACCAGCACTACTAGATACGGGCCAAGAGTACTAGCTGCTAGTACAAGAGTCTAGGGAACTACTAAAGGGGTGGTGAATACTGCACAATGTGGCTGGGCTAATATACGCCTTCGGGCAGATAGCCCAGTAACAACCTATGTACCTATGAACCTATAGCTGAAGCTGAAATTTGTTGAATTCAGTAAAGGAATCATGTGTAATGACAATCCTTGGTCTTAGTGAAGTGAAAAGGTGAGTCCAAATAACCTTTAAGGGAGGAGGCAGTTACTAGCACAAACTAAGCTATGCTAAACTGTGATAGTGGTAGTAAACCAAACAAGATCCACCAGTCATTTAATAGCTATGCTGTAACTCACAATGCCTCCCACACAGGCTTGGTAATAAAGGTATATAGAACAAGAACAACAGGGTATGTCAATGAATAACATTCTTTTCCCCAATTTATTTAATCATTTAGAATGAAGATGATATAAAATGTACAAGACTAGATGCACATAATATATCACACAGACATGTAACAGTATAAAAATGTAGTACAAACCCATCATAGACCAGAAGCTACCACTCAGTATAGCATCCAGTTGGAAGGTGACAGGCTCAGTTTGGTTATAGCAGAAGTACCTTCTTCAGATTTTGAAGATGTTGTAACTATTTAAGGTAAAAAAATCAGTCACGGCTGCTTGCCAAAGTAAAATGAAGCCTTGAAAGCTTTAATTAACTGCAATTTATTTGTAGCGCTTTTTGTTTGCACAATGTGCAAACTTCTTCAGAAACAGTATGAAAATTTAAAAATCGTGTAAGTAGTCTCAGGTGTAAACATTTAACCAATCATGTTGAGACAAAACTTCATTCCTAACTTCCTTACAGGCACACAAGAAAACTGAATGTGTTTTTATAAAATATATATATATATATAATATATATATATATATATATATATATATATATATATATATATATATATAATATATATATATATATACTCATCCATCACTAAAATTAAGCATGTAGTCATAAGTAAAATTTAAAACCTATTACAAATGACACATATTATATATGCATAAAAACATATAGTAAATACATAATGAATACTAAACCTACAAAATCACTCATTAATCTCTTTAAGCTCTTTAATTTTAAAATACTACTTAAGGAACAGGTTTCATTCAAGCCTGGGAAATTATATGCATTTAATTTAATCTGCCAGGCTAACTCTAGTTCCTCAAGTTGCAAGGGCCTAATCTTACATAAGTAACTTTATATCTCTGTCACTAACAAATCTCACTGTATATTCTCCCACAGCTGTCATTTACACTATTCATCTACAGACTGCCACTTTACCCTCAATTACTTCCTCTCCTACAAAACTTCCATTTCCCAGGTAACTACCACCTCCTCTATTTTCTTTAATGCAGGTCTGTACTTCCAGCTGACAAACACATTACAGAATACATCCAGTGTCTTTCTGTATAATTTTTCTGTGACCAACTACCTTCTGAAAAAAATGTGTTTCCTGATATCCTGATATCCTGCTTTTTATGTAGGCAAAACGGAGCGTAGGCTCCGTTAAAGAATCTATGAGCACCAATATGCTATAAGCAGGAAGAAACTGGACAATGCCTTAGCCAAACACATCCAGGGAAACAATGAACATAAATTCAAATATTTGGTCATGACATTGACCAGGTTTATCAGGATATCAGGGGTGGCCCCTTGCCCTTGCAACTTGAGGAACTAGAGTGCCATTGTTCAACAACTCCGAGCAAATCTGGGTATTGCGTAGAGATACTTTACATAACTATAGAAGGCCTTGTGGTTGTCTTTACTGTCTGCTTCAATTCTGTTTTCATAGCTAGCTTTAGAAGATTTGATGAGGGAGCTCAACTTTTTGTTGAGGCTGATAAGGGAGTTTTTCCAGTCTTGGGACTTCACCTTATTTTGCATCAGTTTCCTCCTTCTGTTGTAGAGTTTGTTTATGGCAGGGGACCATCAGATTGGCTTCCTTTTTTGGATGAGAGCTTCTTGGTTCTATTGGGTATGGCGAAATCAATACATTTGTGTATGTGTTTCTACAGGGCATTAGTGTATGATTCGGCGGTCATGCAGTTGTTCTCCAAGTGCATGGGTGCCGTGAAGAAACACAGAATTATAGCTATGGAGGTTGTTGTAATGAGTAAATAACTAAGAGAAATATCCCATGAGGTGGACACTCTGTGCTACCCTAGTCTATCTCAGACAGTTTTAATCATAAAAAAAGCACCATTCCTGGTAGAATGACATGTGTTCTAGTAATACCCTGCTAAGCAGATTATGGATATAAAGCCATAAATCACTTGCTGTCTCAGAAGATTCAGCTGCTTAACAGAGTTTATTGAGATGTTTTATCAATCTTATGGGCTGAATTTATGATCCCTTATAAATGGATAGCATGAACATATATTGAGAAACGCGTGCTGTGATTCACAGTTTGATCTTACTTGCCTCTTCATCAGTTATGGTGATGTCAAAGGACAGGGCATTATATGTGTCTAGAGGACAACACTTTAACAGGATATTTTCCTTTCCCATTGAGGGGTGGTATAATTCCACCCCTTGAAATAAGACCACACACAACCTACTAACTACAGGCTCATCTCAAAATTCAATTTTCTACAGAAATCGTCATAGAATGAATGTGGTGGTATATCACAACTGAAACACTTGCTGGCCAGTCATGATCTGGTAGATGCCTTCGGGACGGGATTAAGATGAGGAAATGTAATGGAGGCCTTCATAAAGATGATGGCCATTTTTCTCTTTTCAAAGACAGGATGACATTACCAATCTTGACCCTTCTTGATATGAGTGTGGCATTTGATGCCATTGTTCACAGCATGAAAATGTGTCACCTTTAAGATTGTTGTACAACTGATGGAGTGGTCCTATGCTACATTTCTTGAATTTTAAAAGATAAGTCAACAGGATATGCTCTAGTGTCTTTTCATTACCCATATTCTTTAAAATGTTGTGTTCTTCACAGCTCTTTATCATCTCCTCTGTAATTTACTATTTATATGCTGTCTGTGTGAGAGTTCACAGAGGACTATTCAATGTTTTCTCATCTACAGACAATTATATCCAGCTCTGCTTTTTCTGCAGTACTGGAAGTCAGGACTGTGCTCAGCAAATGGATAATTGCTTCAGTGAGATCTGACTAGATGACTACCAGTAGACTACGAGTTATTCCAGATAAAGCTAAGGTATCAGCTGTTCATCAACATCACCAGCCAAGCTTTATCTATCAGCACACTTTTGTGGAAGCTAGATGTTAAACTAATCAACCTGCCAAATATGAACTAAGGATTGCTACACTTAATTTGCATTCACTGATGCAGCCTGGAAGTGGATGTCATGATGGTAATGAGGAGGCTGGACATCCTATGTATCTAGGAGACAAGCTGGATGGGCAAAGCCACTTGGAGTGGAATCCAGACACTATTATTCAGGAGGAAGACAGACTAGAAATAATGTGGAAATTGTGGTGAGGCAGAGGCTTCAAAAGACAGTGAGGGATGTCATCAGAATTAATGATAGACTCATGGCAATGGGACCCAGTATAAAGATGGTGCATTATTCAAAATCCAGCCTATGCCCCACCACAAAGTTGTGATAGTGAGGAAACAAATGCATTCAGGAAGCAGTTGCAGTAACAACTAGATAAAGCAGGAAAATCTGAGTTGGTGTTGATGTTATGGTACCTGAATGAGCATACAGGGACAGACAGACAGATGGACAGAAGATAATGTAAGGACTGCTTGAGTCCACATAGGTGGGGCAACAGGAATTAAGAAGGATAGGCCATTCTAGACTCATGTCTGACCAATGTTTTGATGGTGGCCAACACATGGTTCTGAAAGAGAGAGAGACAGTTAGAGGATCACATACAAGAGTTGCTGACATGTAACACAGTCAGACTTTCTCCTAGTAAGGAAAAGACATTGGGGTAGAACCAGTGATTGCAGAATCATCTCCAGTGAAACAGTCGGCCCACAGCATAAACCACTGGTTGCTACAATCAGCTGTAAGCAGTGGTCAGAGAAGGATCTAAGTTCAACAGAGAGTAGGCTGAAGTCCTGGAAGTTGACTGGAGAGAAAGCACTAGATTTCAAGGAATTACTCAGTGCTCTAGCATCTCAGAACAAAGAGTATATAGGAAGAATTGAAGAAGAATGGCTGTATCTCAAAACAGCATATATAAGGACTATAGAACAGATATGCAGCCAAGCCAGGTACAGAAGCAAGGTATGTAAGGAAAGCTGGTGGTGGAATGCAGAAGTCCAGAAAGTCATCAAAAGAAAGAAGGAGGTCAGGAAAAAGTAGGAGATAGAAAAGATGGACCAGGCTAAGATGGAGTAATGGTTGGCTAACAAAGAGGCTAGGAGAAGAGTTGCAATAGCAAAGAACAAAGCATCACAGGCACTATGCCAACTTCTGGAAAGTGACTCAGTAGATGGCACAAATAAACTGCATTAGGTTGTAAGGCAAATATGGAAAAATAAAAAAGATAGTCAGATACCCCTTATAAGGAATGTCAGCAACAACCAGCTCACCAGTCCACAGGAAATCGAAGGCCATTGGAAGGAGTATTTTCAACAGCTTATGAATTAAGAAAAGCCCCAGAAGCTATACTACCCCAGACACAGCCTTTGATGAAAGAAGAAGAAGAGGAGCTTAACCTAGAAGAAGTAAAGACAGCACTAAAGAAAATGAAGTCAGGGAAAACAGTAGGTGTAGATGAGGGCAGAGCAGATATGATCACAAAGCGCTAGTCATACCACTTAAATTCTTAGAGCAAGAAATTTGGACAAAGCAAAAAATAATGGGGGAGCAAAAGCCTCAAAGTAGTGACAGGTTTTAAAAATTGTTCTTATAAACTTAGAAGGTTACTGGAATAATACGTTTTATTTTAGCATACATTTTTCAAAATATCATGTCAGAAACTCAGATATGTGTCATAATTTAGTGATTTAAATTTTCAGTTATTGGCCAGAAAACCTCATGTTTTATGAGGAACAGACCAAATATATGAGGCAAAAATCTGGACATTTTGTGAAAAACTGGACAGTTGAGAGGTATGGTACGTGTAGCAGTATGGAGAATGAGGTGTTTCTCAGATGACTGGAGAATAAGTATACTAGTGCCAGTGTAAAAGAATAAAGGGGATATCCACAATTGTGGGCAGTACAGCATTATCAAACTATTGTCACACTGTGTGAAAGTTCTAGAGAGGGTCATTGATAAACCAATATGCAGTTGAGTAGAAAGTAAGATAGGAGATTAGCAGCTCTGATTTAGATCAGGATGCGGCACAACCAACCTAGTGTTTGCAGAGGGACAGATAATTGAGAAAAAAGCTAAAGGTGAGGAAACAGTCCAACTGGACCTTTCTCGATTTGGAGAAAGCATATGACAAGGTCACAAGAAAGCTGATTTATCCACTCTGTGGTGGTTCGAATTCCCAGAAGCATTCATAGAATTAGTGCAGGCTATGTAGAAGAACCCAATGAGTCAGGCAGGAACAGTGTTTGGATTCACACAGGGTTTCCCAGTGGGAGTGGGTATGCATCAAGGTTCAGTTCTGAGCCCACTGTTATTGATAGTGGTGATGGACTACATTAGCAAACAGACTGGAGTGGACAGATTGACAAAGTTGCTATATGCAGATGATGTGGCATTACAGCAGACTCTGGGCAAAATTTCAGAAAAGGATAGGGGAATAGAATGCAAAACTGAAGGTATATGGGAGAACACTGAGTACATATAAGGCAGTTGTGATGGCAGCAAATGGGAGAAATCAGAAGAAGCTGAGAACTGAGATAGAATGGAAAATAATAACAGAATAACAGCTTCAAGTATCTTGGAGGGGTGGTTGAGGACAAGGGTAATCTGAATGAGGAGGTCAAAGCTAGAATCAGAGGAGCTGCAGCCAACTAGCACAGTGTCAAGGGTAATGTATGACAGAAGAATGTCAAAAGAGGTGAAAACTAAGGTGTGCAAGGCATGGTATAACCAGTATTACTGTATGGTACAAAAAACTAGGTAGTAAAAGTAGAGCCTTTGAGGGAGGTAGAGACGATGTTCCTGAGACAGGTGGCAGAATGCACACTATGGGATAGATGAAGAAATGAGGACATCAGAGCAGAAGCCAAAGTAGCTCCAATTGCAGAGAAAGTCAAAGAGAACAGATTATAATGGGTTGGGTATGTGTGCAGAAAAGCAGAAGACAATCTGATGAATTGTATGAGACAAGACCTGCAACAGTCAGGCATGACTGTCAAAGAAGGTAGGAGAGAGATATTGAATCAAGAGAGAGAGAGAGTGAGAGAGAGGATGACAGCTGACATGACACCCTGACCACATGTAGGAAATGGAAAAAGGGGATTGATTATGATGATGATGATACTTTTGTGGAAGTCACAGTGGGTGTGTTTAGGAGGTTGACCAGGTTAAAAATCTGAGAGTTCTGAGCTACAGCAATATACCCTTGTCAGATCAAACTGCTAAGATTACTAATTATTATTTATTTCATCTGCAGGACTTTCCCATGTTTCATCTCCTGATTCCATCTGTATATCTACAAATGCTGGTGCACCACATTGTTACCTTCCACCTTGATTACTGTAACACACTTTATATGTGGCGCTGTCCGGTACGATTCTCAACTAGAGCGTCTTCTCCGTGGAGACATGCATGAATGGGCGTACCTTCGTTGAAGGTTGTGCGTCAGGCCTGGCAAGCCAGTATGTAAAAATCAACTGCCAATCATTAGCAGGCCAGAGTTCCGCTGTGGCGACCCCTAACCGGGAAAAGATGCAAACAAACTTTATATGTGGCTGTGTGGGGTGACCGTCAATGTCAACAGTTGGTGCAGATAGCTACGGCTTTATTTGTGATTCATTGCTCCAGAGCAATCTACATAGCACTCCTGTGATGGAATCTTGTCTCTACCATTGAGGTGCATTTTAATGTCTGTCTTTTAACTTAAAAATCAGAAGTCTATGACAGATGAACTAACATTTTATTCTCTGGTGACTTCATTATGCTTTACTGGTCTACACTACTAGATATGCATAGGTTTGTAGACTGACAGCTTAGGATAAAAAGGTATTGTTACTAGGCAGAACTATTAAAATCAAACACTTTAATTAAAAAACTAAAAGCCAAGCTCACAGTTTAAATTGCAAGGTTAACAAAGTGAAAACTTGCAAGTAAATCCATGAAATCCAAAACAAAACAATGGACAAGTGATTTCAGTTTAATCAGCCTTCTTCAGATCCTGTTGTTTCCTGTTCCTTTGGAGACTTTTAAAAGGTAATCACTAATTGAAAAATCTTATCTCATCAGCCTCTGCCTTCTGACTGCTGGTTTTAAAGGGACCACACCCTTTGGATTGAATTACTTGCAAGTTTTGACTTTGCTACCCTTAGGACTTAAACTTTGAGCTTTATTTTAGTTTTTTTTTAATTAAAGTGTTTGATTTTAACAGTTCTGCCTGGTAACAAGACCTTTTTATCCTAAGCTGTTATTTTCATTCTTACAAGCCTTATTTTCAGAGAAACCAGTACGTTTTATTTCACTTTAGGCTTGTAGACCATGGACAATTTATTGACCATCCCCAGGATTCATGAAGCTGAAATTTCCAACCAGGAGCAGTGTAGGTGCTCCTGCATGGAATATGGCAGCCGAGCGATCCAGGAACGTGCCATTTTGATGTGCACGAGCCTGCCTACACTGTTCCTGCACAGAAAGCCCTGCAGTATGCTAATCAGTTCAATTGCTGGTGAAAACCATGCAAATGATCTGAATTAGAGATTCGGGAAGTAGGCAGGTCTCCGTGTAGGAACAGTGTAGGGTGCAGAAATGTATTCGGCTACTAGCTGGATACATTTCTGCAAAATAGAAAATGGAGGCATGACAGCCTCAAAGAAAGCATGTAGTCCCTTAATTAGGCATGCCAATGGTCAAATATATGGCCATTGGCATGAAAAATAGTTTATTTTTTGTAAAATAAAAGTTTTTTTTTTGGCCGATCAGGGGCCGTTTAAGCATAGGGCAGCGGCATGTAAACAAGATTGTGCTGAAAATGCAAAAAAAAAAAAAAAAAGGAAAAAATCAAGTTTGAGAGAAATCTGCATTTTGCCATAATAGTCAATGGCATGCAGAATGAAAACAATACCAGGGAATAGTGGTTGCTAAGGGGAAAGGCTCAGTGTAAGTGTGGTAACTCAGGAGTAAGGCAGTGGGGTATGCAAATGGGGGGATGTATACTGAATCACAGATTTCTTCTAAGTGTCAGACTGCACCTAACCATGTAGGTGCTCCAACACCATGGTGTGGACAGGAGGAGCAGCTAACATGAAACGGGGGTGTGTCATGATTGCTGTAAGTACATTGGAGCTCAGTGGCCCATGTTTGCCCTTAGCTAAGCACAGCTAAAGCGGAGGTGTCAAAGGCTATATTTTCCTATTCCATGAAATTCAGAGCGTGTTTGCATCTAGTAAAGGCCAGTTCTGCTGAAAACTTTTTACTTTAGTTAAATGGGTTTGTGCAGCATGCACCAGGCCTAAAACACCAACAAAAAACAAAAAAATAAACACAGGGGATAGCAGAACTGTTGACATATGAACACCCGGAATGCACGGCATACATCAGGGCTTAAATGGGGAGGAAATGGGAAAGGAAAACTGCAGAAGGAAGACAATCAAGGAGAACAAGCATAGCTGGCAGGTGGAATGTATCAAAATCAGCCAATTACACAGGCAGCAGCACAGCACACTACTATAAACTATGCAAACACCTTTTAGTCTGTTTTTTCCCACAAACTCTACACCACTGGTGTACACATTTGAGGGAATTTTAAACTGACAAATCTAACAAAAGATGTTAGGGGCTTCTGTTGCATGGATTTATCAGTATGTGCTAGAGACTGAGGGTGGTGAGGAGGAAAATGCTGGCAACCAACTCAGACTGAGGAGAAGGAGAAGAGTGTTCAGACCCAGGGTAACCTACCAGGGGCTACATGATCTGGAGATAGTAGAACAATACAGGATGGACAGGGACATACTTCAGCAACTTGTTGAGCTGTGCCGGCCTTGCCTCAGAGCCAGAACCAACAGAGGGGAACCCATCCCAGTGGATACCAAGGTATGTGTAGCCTTAAGAATACTAGCTACGGGTACTTTCCAAAGACCAACTGAGGATATCATGGGGGGGTCTCACAGGCTTCTGCATCCAGGATACTCCACCAGTTCCCGGATGCCATGTGAGCACATGCCGCTGAGTACATTCACTTCCCCAGCACCTGTGAGGAGGGGACCAGCAATGTGCATCTCTTCTACCATGTAGCAGATTACCCAGAGGTACTGGGTGCCACAGACTGCATGCACATCCACATCAAAGCAGCACCTCATGAACTGGGTAAGGTCTACATAAACCACATGGGCTTTCCATCCATCAATTGCCAGGTCGTGTGCGATCCCCAGGGCATTATCATGAACATGTGTGCTGGCAGCCCTGGAAGCTATCATGACTCCCACATTTAGCATTTGTTATAGCTGTACCGGGCGTTTGCCAGTGGGGACATACCATATGGCCAGCTGGTGGGGGATGCTGGCTACACACTGGAGCCGTGCTCATGACACCCATCAGAAATGCAGACACACCCACACAAGAGCACCATAATGAGGAACATGCACAAACCAGGATCATTATAGAGCATGTGTTTGGGATGCTCAAGTCACGGTTCCGCTGCCTTGACATATCTGGTGGAGCCTTGCAGTACTCTCCAGCCACATGTGCACACATGGTCATAGTATGTGCCATGCTACACAATATGATCCTGTGGAAACAGCTGCAGCAGGAACAAAATGGGGAAGGCCACACCGCCCCCCACCATTGCCAAGGCCTCCACAAGCACAGAGTGACTAGGAGGAGGAACATCCTTAGCCTGCCCCTGTAGACATATGGAGGTGTGCCCAGTATGGCGTGGCTTTGGCAAAGAGGCAACGCATAGCACATACACTGACACTGTAGGGTCTCAGGGACTTATCTCTCTCTCTCTCTCTCTCTCTCTCTCTCTCTCTCCCACACACACAGTCAAATGGATGCCAAACATCATGCCCCCTACACCTGACCATGTATAGGCAGTGTATTGCATGCATCCAACATAGTCACCCCTCAAGCACTACCCTCACAACAGCTGCAGGCACAAGGTAAGCCAGTCTCTGTAACAAAATAAACTAATGGAGTGGAATTTTTTGATAGCATATCTATGGTATTGATCAAGCATGTAAGGGAATGGGATGGCTAACTGGGATAGCAGCAGACAACTGACAGCTCTGTGGGACAGCCAGAAGTGTATCCCCAGTACCGCCCTACCCACACGATGCAGTACCACTCTAGTTGGCAAATACCACTGCAGTATATGCGATGAGCCAAATAACTGGGGGGGTCACATGTATGGATGTCAAAGTGGGGGTCACATACCTACCACCAACCCCACACAGCAGTTCAGTTGTAGAAAACCATACAGAAATGCCTGGCAAAGGCCCCTACATGGCAAAATCCATGAAATCCCCACACACAGACTTTTATACAGTGATATCACAGCAGGTCTGACAGTAGCAGTATGGCTTTGAAAGGTGAGATGTCTGAAACTACAAATGTCTATGCCAGAACAATCTGACCTGTGGTTAATACTGTTATGCCTGTAGTCTGAAAGTTAGGGCACACCTCTATGCTAAATGGGACCAAAATGTTAAGCAATTATCAGCCCAGTCTGTGCAGATGTGTATTGTGTACAAATGTGCCCCCCCATAGTCCCATAGAAATGCAGTAACATGTCCCTAGCCTTAAGCAGCATTCAGCTGTTACCCAAAGTGATGGTGCAATAGTAACAAAAAGCAATTGTCAGTAACACCCACAGTCAACTTACTGGTGCCATCTCAGGGGTGTCTCCTGCCGGCAGCCTGGGAACATATTATCATCAGAATGCACTGCCCTGCTACAGATGGCCTGCATCTGTCACACCTGGCCTACAGGCCTCTGGCAAATGCCTTTGTCTCACCCACAGTACCTTTTAGGGAGTGTCATAAGGGCCATAACACCAACATAGCACAGTCCACAAAATGCAAAGAAAGGCCATGCTGATAACTGCTAGGAGCAAACCTGCCAGTCAAAGGGAGCCAGAAATCTGGACAAAGCCATGAATAATAGGGTGATGAAGGTTGAAAGAGAAAGATACATGAAATACTGCTCTAATAATGTTATAAAGTTGATGGAATGATTTGTATTAGCATGGAATGTCTGATGGGTATGAAGTCTGAAACTGCAATGTCAGCTGTCAGTAATATCTGACTTCAACCCTGAGTGACTTGCAAAACACTTTTGCTGGAAAACCACACTTGTTTGGGTAACCAACAAGATGTATGAGTCATGGATGGGGACATTCTGTAATACCCTATACAGTCAATAGACAGGGCTAGGAGTTTAAACATGGGAATGCACTCACTGCAGGCAGGCCTAACCCTGGAAGATGATGACACGTCTGCACCCACAGAACCCTGGGTCACAGCCATGGGGAGTAATACACCCCTCCCTGATCACTCTTCCTATGCAACATCCTGACCCCAACATGTGGCCATCCAAGCAAAATGAGGTGGGCCATACATATATGTGTGACAAACAAACACCTCCAGGCTGGTCAAACAGTCTGACACAGACAATTACCCTCCAAGTACAGTCAACCATTGAGGAGAACCCAGTGCAAAGTACTGGTAGCTATAGGCAAACATATCTGCCCAGGACACCCCCCCATATCCTATCCCCTACAAATCTGTCTGGAGTCTACCTGTCACCCTGATCCTGTCTGACTTATATTACCCAACTGTGGACTGGAAATCAGACCAGGCCAGAACATAAATGCACAGAGATTCCACCATTGTAATATATCACCAAGTTGCTGGAACATTTCCACAGCACCAGCAGTCAATTGCTTGTAGGCACACCCCTCAACAGGCTAGATTGTGCAAGAATGCATAGCATTTGGCCCATAAACCTGGTATGTGCATCATCCATCCAGTAATCCTGTGGTAAATTGCTGTGATGATCTGACGATGTATGTCACGAGGTACTGAAACAATACATGACAGTGTCAAATGGCATATATGACAGATGTCTGATAAAACAAGCCCTGTAACCCTAGCAACCCATACATTACTGAGAGAAATTGTCACAATCACTGTATGGCCCATTGTCCCCACATTCTGATAGGCTATCTCCAGATATCCTGCACCAACAGGTTGAGAGGTATGGCTGTAGTACAAAACAAACCAGACTGGAGTACAACAATCCCTGGAATGGAGTCCCACATGTACTATAGAAGGACACACTGGGCATGCTCATATACTTAGAGAAATGTCAATAGGATGTAGGAATGAACAGGCCTTCCCCACCCAGTGCACTTCCCATTGCCCCTCCTTAGCAGTCCTGAAGATGTCTGTCACCATAGAAGTCACTTTTGTTAGGCTTAGCCTCATAAGCTCTGTGGCATGTGCAATAACTGCATAACACTATAGTACAAATAAGTAGTTAGGGAGGAGCTCTTATCTCAGTCCTGGCAAATGTAAAAGTGTGTGTGTGTGTGTGTGTGTGTGTGTGTGTGTGTGTGTGTGTGTGTGTGTGTGTGTGTGTGTGTGTGTGTGTGTGTGTGTGTGTGTGTGTGTTCACAGCTAAAAGCTTTTGGGTTCATTCAAACCCAGTACACTTCCACTTTCTGTACATTAGCAGTCCTGCAGATATCAGTCATCTTAGAAGTGCCTTCCATCAGGCATCACCCCCATAAGCTCTGTGGTGCATGTGATAACTACATAACACGTTAGTACAAAAAATAGTTAGGAGTTCTAATTTCAGTCCTGGAAATGTAAAAGTGTGTGCGCATGTGTGTGTGTGTGTGTGTGTGTGTGTGTGTGTGTGTGTGTGTGTGTGTGTGTGTGTGTGTGTGTGTGTGTGTGTGTGTGTGTGACAGTTGAATGTGCAAGACTGAGGAAGTTGTGTGTTTGTTTATAGGTGAAACAGTTTTATGCCAGTCCCACTTACAACACGTCACAAGTCCAGATTATGTCAGTCCCTTATCAGCAACTTTGGCCAGCTGTCAGCCCTGTAAGCTCAGTAGTGAATGCAATAAATGCTTAACACTGTAGTACAAATGACTAGTTTGGCAGGGGTTCTAGTCTTGTATCTGGCAAATGTGTGTGTGGGTATGTATGTTTGTAAGCAGAAGTATACGTTTCCCACCCACTGCCCTACTTTATCAGTCCTGCTGATGTCATTCCCCATATCAGCACCTTTGGCCAGCTCTTAGCCCAGTGAGCTCTGTAGTGCATGTGGTAACTGTGTACCACTCTGGTACAAATAACTAGTTATGTAGGGGTTCTAGTCTCACAGCTGGCAAGTGTGTGTGTCTGTTTGTAGGACAAAGTAGTTTGATACATTTAACACCCATTGCACTACTTTATCAGTCCTGCTGATGTTATTCCCTTTATAGGATCACGAGTATGTAGTAGGCTAATGGCCTAGGAGCCTTAACAAGCCTAGCACATAGAAGGGCCCTGCCATTGTGCCACCCCATGTTATGTCCCAGTGCATGTATCAAGTATAGCCACTGCAGTGATCCTTGGGTTGAACTGTCTATTACTCATCCACTCATCAAGATTTCTTTGGAACAGGGTCAGGTAGGTGCTCTGCATAACATTTATGGGAAGTGTATTCCAGGGCATGTGCAGTCTCTTGGTGAGGGACCTGTCCCAAAAGCATGTTGTGGTGATTGTAGTACTGAGGTAGAGGTCTCTGAAGTGTGTTGTGTGGATGGATTTATATGTAGCATTTCTAAAACAGCTGGGTCAGACATGGCTTTGTAAGTCAAGCATAGATAGCTGCTAATTAGATGATATGACACAGAGAATAGCTTGGGTCTTCTGAGTCAGTCTGTGTCATATGTGTGTTTAATGCCTAGGAACCTCTTTCTGAGGTGCTTCTCTGTCATCTCCAGCTGTAGTAGGTGTCTAGTGAGGTACATATCAAATGGGCCATAGTACTTGAGGAGTGGTCTAATGAGGGAATAGTAGACAGAGATCATTACTTCTGTATTCCTGGATGCAAAATTCTTGGTAATGCAATGTGTCATATAGAAGGACTTCCTAACCACAGTGGCAATGTGTTGCTTGAAGGAGAAGTTGCTGTCAACCTGTGTCCCCAGATATTTTATAATGCCTACAGTGTTCATTGGGCTCCCACTGATGTGGTACTTACTGGGAACTGAGTGTTTTACCAAAGGGATGATGATGCATTTTGTGGTGTTAAGCTTCTGGCCATGGTTTCCACACCACTCATGGGTCTCAGTGAAACCTTTTGTAGTATGTCTGTATCACTTGTGGAGTTCATGATAGCTCTTAGCTTGCAGTCCTCTGTGAACTTGGTCAGCCAGAGTTCCTCTGTGTTGGGCTGGACTCCTGAGAAGTAGATGCTAGACAGGACACTATCCAGTACTGATCTATTTAGGACTTCACTCATGACTGCTTGCCAGTCTGACTTGGAGTTTGCCACTGTCACACTGTGTGTTCTGTGAACCAATTTGCAAACCACCCACTGATATAGGGGTTGATGTCTAGTTTGTTGGGTTTATCAATAATTCCTGACTGAGGAATGGTATCAGAAGTCTTGGCCAAATTGAACTAGGCATTCTTTACATACACACTCAATGGACATTTACACAGTTTGTGTAAATGTCCATTGACTGCCTCTGTGAATGTGGGTGTGTATCTTTTCAGTGTATGTCAGGGCTGTCATAGTGGGTGTTGTGGTGAGTGATGTGCTCCACATGGTGTGGTGCAGGTGTTGATTTTATCCTCTTAACCAGCTAGTCCAGTCTTTGCTGGAGAGTGCATATTTCCTCATTTGATGATATAGGGGTAACTCTCACTGGTCTGAGTGTTTGCAGTTTAGAGGAGACGGTTGTCTGTTTACATGAGGCAGTTGCAACAGTGCCTCAGAATGGAAAAGTGCACCAGGTTAATGGGTGAAAGCACAGAAAACCGCACTTCAATCATGCCAGGAGGAATGGTTATAACTAGTAAGTACTGGGGCTAATTCCATAATGAACAAGTACTGCTGATGGCTCCCAGGTGTGATACATTTATTGATACAATAACCTATCGAAGTGCAAAGTTATAATGCTATTTGAAGTGCAAGATAGAAAGAACTAGCAAGATGTAAGGGAGAAACTGAAGGCAGACTTCCTGCCACCTGTAATACTTTACTTCAGTTGTGCAGTTATCAGCACCTTTGGCCAATTGTGAGCCCTGTAAGCCTGTAGCATATGCAGTAACTGCATAATAATATAGTACAAATAACTGGATAGACAGGGGTTCTAATCTCAATACTGGCAAGTCTATGTGTGTGTGTGTGTGTGTGTGAGAATCATGTACTATGTGGGTTATGCCATTTTTGACTCATGTGCCACCCTTTACATTTCCCCTCACTCCAGTTTAGTAGTCCTGTTGATGTCATTCACCTTAAAGTATCTTTGGACTAGGTAAAATTGTATAAGCTCTGTGGCACATCTGATAACTGTGTAACACTATAGTAGAAATAATTAGATAGGCAGGCATTCTAATCCCAATACTGGAGTGTGTGTGTGTGTGTGTGTGTGTGTGTGTGTGTGTGTGTGTGTGTGTGTGTGTGTGTGTGAGAGAGAGAGAGAGAGAATCATGTACTGAGTGGGTTATACCATTTTTGACTTGTGTACCACTCTTTACACTTCCCCCACCCTACTTTAGTACTGCTGTTGTTGTCATTTACCTTAGAAGTATCTTTGGACAAGGTAAAATTGTGTAAGCTTCATGGTGTGTCTACTAATTGCATGATACCATAATACAAATAACTAGATAGGCAGGAGTTCTAATCTCAATAGTGGCAAGTGTTTGTGTCAGAATCATGTATTGTGAAGTTTATACCATTTTGAGTCATGTAATATCATACTCATCCTAATTTAGTAGTCCTGTCGATGTCATTCACCTTACAAGTACTTTTGGAAGAGGTGAAATTGTGTAAGCTCTATGGCGCTTCTGATAACTGCAGAACACTGAAGTAGACAAAAATAGATAGGTAGGAGTTCTAATCTTAATACTGGTGTGTGTGTGTGTGTGTGTGTGTGTGTGTGTGTGTGTGTGTGTGTGTGTGTGTGTGTGTGTGTGTGTGTGTGTGTGTGTAGCTCATATCTTATGTGGCTGATACCATTTTGATGCATGTACCATACATGGCAGGTGCCACCTCCTGATGCCATTACTTTATATAGTGTGGTAATGGCATCTGCCTCACATGCAGCATGTGAAACCATTGTACAGTTCATACCAGTCCTCTGTACAGATGTGTCTGGAACATCCAGATGTTTGGAACCTATTAGTGCTCTGTCTGCTTAACAATGCCCATGCATGTGATATTGTTGCCAAACAGGCCACAGTGAGTGTACTGACACATATGGCAGCATCAGGTATCATACCTGAATGAAACAACATACTGATACAATGTCTGCTACCCTCTCACTTGTCCAGGCTTTTAGGTGTAATACATGAGTCCAGATGCTTGGTTTTATAAGTGATTTGTTCATATCATGGGTCACATTAAAGGTTGGGAAAGGTGTGGACTGACATATTGTGGTCTCAATCAGTATATATCATTAACAAATGGCATCTTAACAGGTGTATGTACACATTTTATATCCACTGTATAGCAGTAATGTTTCACAAATTTCCCTACCTTAGTCAGTTTGTCCAACACATTTTGCTGGTGTTTGTCCATATGTCTTGCACTGACAGGTTGTGAGGTATGCTACAGGAATGTTACATTCTCTTCACATAGGCCCCTGTGGTGACCACTGTGATGCAATACAATTAACCCCACCACAAGTTAGCTTGCACATAAAGCAATATGGCTATTAGTCATAGTTGTGTACATGGTAACGTGCATGCCCTCCACATGCCTGGGGTATTGCCAAAGCACAACTGAACAATTCCATACTCACCAGCTTCAGGCTGCTGTCCCATAATGCAGACCAGAGTGACCTATGTAGTTGTGGGAGAGAGGTATTGTCAGCAAACTCACGTGTGCCCTTGGTAAAGGATGGATGCAGCATGTCTGCACATTTACAGTACAACACCCAAAACTACACAATTTGCTGTCCTTCACCATAGATTTGCACTTCTGTGCATTAGAAATCCACAACTGCAATCTGACCTGGCACATGCATGTAAATATGGTACAGATACAAGTATGTCTCATAGAGTAGTCTACTAATTCCCACTGGGACCTTATCTGCATGCTCCTTGTCCATTGTGTGGGTGCCACCCACCTCCAGCAAGTGGGGCTTTATACCCTGGTGTTGTACTATGATGTATGGCCCAAGCTTTGCAAGGAGCTCCTCATTTGGTGTCAGTGGGGGCTGCATGGCTGGGCCCCCACTTGTGGTTGCGGGGTCCCTGGCCACGGCAGCAGCCCTTTGCCAGACATGGTGTATGAGGCTGGTGGCATGATACTGCACCTGCTCATATGTACGTGCATGCAGGCCCACCTCATTTACCCTGTGGACAGGGTCATCCCACAGGGTGGTGCTCTCCCGTAGATGTTGCTGGCTTCGGCCAAACAGCACTGTGTAGTTCTGTATGAAATTCACCCCAGGGATCACGTCAGTCACTCTGCTAGACAGGGGTCCAGAGAAGTAAATATTGTGGGAAGAAATATCCAGGGAATTGTTATGAGTAGGCTTGTATAGGCCTTAGGGCCGATAGCCTAGTACCAACCTATGAACCTATGGCTTCCATTATCAGGTTGCATTTCGCTGATGAAAAGGTTTCCCACTGGTGATGTGACATTGCATCTGGTAGACACTAACAGGGAAACACATCACAGGACCCCATACATTTGGCAACAGTATGTCCAGTACCTTCACATGTACCTTGAATACCAGTAGCCAGCACTCACAACCATACCATTAGCCACCACTCACAACCACAACATACTCCTGTAATCTATCAGCACAGTATCAGCTTGCATTGCACTCCTGGTCCTGATAGGTCATATTGCCCGCAGTGAGGGCAAGTTGATTGCATAATCCATCATTCCTCATTCAGGTCGGTGTAAATGGATGACATTAGCCATCTTACATGCGGATGGTGTGTGGATGGTGCTGTGGCTTGGTGTGACTACAGTGTGTAATGCAGCTGGGAGCACATGCCTGAGTTCATGTAGGATGCGGACAGGGATGATATGACATCCCATGGATACTTACATTTGCTGCCCTTCAGTAGGAAATATGTACCTGCTCAGTGGTGATGAGACAAGGGGTTTGGGTGCAGTACATATCCACCTATAGTGATACTGAGCCAGGGGGTGATGTTTGCCCTAACCCTATCTGCAGCAGGTTGCCTGTAGCTATGTTGTGTGTGTATGCGATCTGATTGGCCACCATTACAGGTTGGGTTGGTTTGTTGCCTCTGAGATTGCAGACATACGGGAAGATGGCCTTGTGATTGTCCTTGGTGGATGTCTCCAATCTGTACTCATAGTTGACCTTACAGTAATCCTCCTGTGACCTTATATGCTTGTTCAGACAATGGTTGACTTAATGCCAGGTTGGTTCCTGCACCTTCTTTGCCCTGTACATCCACTATCAGGACCAAGTCTGTGGTTTGTGCAATGCTGCTGTCCAGCAAATGGGATTACTCTACATTGGTGGAGGCAAGTATGACAAGTAAGGTATTGCTGAGTCCATGCAGCCATGCATGTGTTCAATCAGTTGTTTGTAGTGGGCATGGCCACAAAAGTCATAACACAGTTGGACACCTCTTCAATTTAGTAATGATAATCATGCTTATTGTGCTAACCATGGCTGTGTCAGGGCAATGCAACAGCCAATAGCTGTAGAAATGTCACTCTTTTGGGTGCACAGTAACTAAGATTACACACATGTACAACATGTGCAGCTTTTTAACTGACATTTTGCATCCCATGTCTGTTTTCATGAAGTGGACACATACACCTGCTCATACTGACATGTGTGTAGGTAATACCTCACATACATGTCTGTTCTATGTCAGTATGGCACACTGTATTCACACTCTTGCTGCACAGTCATCCCTCTCAACCTCTTACAGCAGGATATCTGTAGGATGCCATGCATACATGGGTGCAATGGGGCAAAATCAGTGACAGTGTCTCAGTATTGCTGTAACATATTTGAGTCATTCAACAGCACAGTAGCCTTTGCACTGACAGGCATCCCCTGGAAGATGTCCAACAGTCATATGGCAGGAAGAGAGGAGAAAGGCTAGGAGTGTGGTATTGAGGGTAAGAATTGTTAATGTTGGCAGTATGACTGCTATAGGGACCATGTTAGCTGATATGATGGCCGGGGATGGTTGATGTATTGTGTGAGTGCAAGAGACCACATGGAAGGGGATTATGGCTGAGTCTATGGTAGGCAGGTCACAATTGTGCTACCATGGTGTGGACTGGAGGAGGAAGGGGGTAGGGCTTCTGCTGAAGGAAGAGTATGCCAAGAGTGTTTTTGGAGGATGACATAAATGTCCGATAGAGTGATGTTTCTGAAGCTGTAAGCAGATGCACTAATAACAGTCATCATTACACCATCAGCTTACACCATCAGCTGTAAGCTGATGGTGTAATGATAACTGTTATTAGTGCATATGCAATGCAAATTGGTTGTGCGATGGATGAGAAAGAGAAATGTGACATCAGTTGGTTGACATGTTGATGACTGTACCCAAGGGTGACAGATTGGTCATAGCAACAGATGTCAATGGGCATGTTGGTGAAGGGAACAAAGGGGATGGGGAATTGGTGAGTACGTATGATGTTAAAAGAAATGGAGAAGGTGAGATAGTAGTGGATTTTGTAAAAAGGATGGATGTGGCTGTGGTGAATACGTACTATAACACAAAAGAGGAGCATATGATGGCATACAAGAGTGCAGTAAGATGCACACAGGTGCAGTATATCCAATGTGTGAGGGCCAGTTTGAAGGCGATTGGAGACTGTAAAGTGGTGACAGGGAAAAGTGCATTTAGGCAGCAGAGAATGTTGGTATGTAAGATGATGTTGGTGATCTAGAAGAGAAGGAGTGTGGGAGCAGCACCAAGGATCAAATGATGTAAATTGGAAATGTGAGGTGGAGTTGAGGGAAGAGTTGAGAAAGGGATTGGGTGGCAGTGACAATCTAACAAATATCTGGTTAAGTACATCAGAGCTGGTAAGGGAGACAGCTAGAATGGTGATTGGGGTGACGTGGATGGAGGAAGCAGTACAAGGACACCTGTTGGTGGACTGAGGAAGTACTAGACAGCATACAGAGAAAGAGGTTGGGGAAGAAGATTGTCAGAGAGATGAGGAAAGTAGGCAGGAGTATGAGGAGATGATGTGCATGGCAAAGAGAGAGGTGGCAAAGGGTGAGGATGGGCATGTGAAGAGTTCTATGACAGGTTGGGCACTAAGAAGGGATGAAAGGAATTGTACCGATTGGCTAGACAGATGCACTGAACTAGAAAAGATGTGCAGCAGATAAAGGTGATAAAGGATGATGAGGTATATGTACTCACAGGTGAGGAGAGTGTGTTTAGCACATGGACATTGTACTTTGAGAGGCTGATGAATGAAGACAATGAGACAGAGAAGGTTGAATGATATGGGTATGATGAATCAGGAAGTGCAATGGCTTAACAAGGAGGATGTAAGGATAGCTATGAAGAGGACGAATACTGGCAAGCCTGTTGGTCCACATTACACACCTGTGGAAGCATGGGGTCGTTTAGGGGAAATGGCAGTGGTGTGCTAGCCAGACTGTTTACTGATATCTTGGGAAGTGTGCGGTTACATGAGGAGTGGAGAGAAAGTGCTTGGGTACAGTGTTACGAATAATGTTAATGTGTAGAGCTCTGATAACTACAGAGGGATAACATTGACCAGTCACAGCATGAAGTTATGGGTAAGAGTAGTGGAAACTAAGTTATGCATGGAGGTGAGGAGTACTGGTCAGCAGTATGGTTTCATGCATGGAAAGGGCACTACCGATGTGATGTCTGCTCTGAGAGTGTTACTGGTGGAATACAGAGCAGGTCAGGAGTTGCTCTGTGTCTGTCTGGACTTACAGAAAGCATATGATAGGGTGCTTAGACAGGAGTTGTGGTACTGTGTGATGAAGTCATGAGTGGAACAGGATATGGACAAGGGTGGCGTGACAGCATTGAGGTCTGCATTGGGATTGATGGATGTGTTTAAGGTGGAGGTGGAATAGGTTCATAGGTTCATACTAGGCTATCTGCCCGAGGGCATTTACAAGCCTAGCTCATAGTTTTGTGGCTTACGCCACCCCTTTAGTATGGGGAACTATACCCATTATTTTGCTGTGCCTCTGTTGAGCAGTGACACTGAGGTAATCCCTGGGGTATATCTGCGATCTCCCATCCATTGGTCAAGATTTCTCTTGAACAAGGCCAGCGAGGTGCTCTGCCTCACATATACTGGGATTTTATTCCACAGCATAGGGAGTCTTTGGGTGATGAATCTATCCCTCCAGCACGTCCTATTAATAGTCGCGTAGAGGTTTAAGTCCGCTGACCTTGTGTCTCTAGCGGATCTAGATTTTTTGAGGTTAAGAATATTCAGCAAATCTGGGTTTGACATGGCCTTGTATGTTAGGCAAAGGTCACCTCTGCGCAGCCGGTAAGTGACTGAATAGAGCTGGAGTTCTTTCAGTCGGGCAGCATAGGACAGATGTTTGAGACCCTTTGAACTTTTGTGGCCTCTCCAGCTGCTGCAAGTGTCGGGTCAGATACATTCCAAATGGGGCATTGTACTCAATCATTGGTCTGATGAGTGATGAGTATAGGGAGACTATGACCTCCCTTGATCTAGATGAGAATCCCTTCATGATAAGGTGGGCAATGTAGAAGGTCTTCCTAACTACTTTAGCTACATGGGTGTCGAATGACAGACTACTATCAACCTGGGTCCCCAGGTCCCTGATAACTTCTTCTGTGCTCAGTGGATTGCCACCTATTTGGTAGCTAGGGGTAACCTTGTTTTTCCCGAAGGGTATGACTATGCATTTTTGGCATTTAACTTTAGGCCATGGCTCTGGCACCAGTTATCCGTTTCTGTGAGACCCTTCTGAAGGATATCTGTGTCAGATGTGTTTTCTACTATGGCCCAGTTTGCAGTCATCTGCAAACTTTGTCAGCCATAACCCTCCTGTGTTTGCTTGTACTTGGAAAGTAGATGCCAAACAAGAGTGGGCCCAGGACTGAGCCCTGTGGTACACCACTTGTGACAGGCTTTGAGTCTGACATGGCGCCAGCAACTCTGACCCTGTGGGTTCTGTCACTCAGCCAGTTTGCAACCCATCTTGTGATGTATGGGTTAACATTTAAGCTGATGAGTTTTTCAATGATACCAGTGGGGTATTGTATCGAAGGCCTTCGCCAGATCGAGGTAGGCTGTATGGACTGCCTTTCCCTCATCAATGGCTTTGGTGACTGTTTCGAAAAGTCAACTAAGTTTAGAAGGCATGATCTGCCTTTGACAAAGCCAAACTGGGATGGATCCAAAGTCTGCAAATTCCCTATGTCTTTATTTATGAGGTCCATTATGATCCTCTCCATGGCTTTGCAGATAAGGCTTGTCAAGCTAATGGGCGGTAATTTCCAGGGTCGGTGGAGGCACCGCCTTTGTGAAGTGGGACCACAGTTGCAGTCGCCACTCCTGCAATGTATCCAGAGGTAAGACTATGATTAAACAGCTGTCCTAGCTGTGGGTTTAATTCTCGTTGAGTTCGTGGAGCACACAGCCGGGGACACCATCAGGTCCCATGGATGCTGTGCCTATCTGCAGCAGGTTGCCTGTAGCTATGTTGTGTGTGTATGCGATCTGATTGGCCACCATTACAGGTTGGGTTGGTTTGTTGCCTCTGAGATTGCAGACATATGGGAAGATGGCCTTGTGATTGTCCTTGGTGGATGTCTCCAATCTGTACTCATAGTTGACCTTACAGTAATCCTCCTGTGACCCTATATGCTTGTTCAGACAATGGTTGACTTAATGCCAGGTTGGTTCCAGCCCCTTTGTTGCCCTGTACATCCACTATCAGGACCAAGTCTGTGGTTTGTGCAATGCTGCTGTCCAGCAAATGGGATTACTCTACTTTGGTGGAGGCAAGTATGACAAGTAAGGTATTGCTGAGTCCATGCAGCCATGTATGTGTTCAATCAGTTGTTTGTAATGGGCATGGCCACAAAAGTCATAACACAGTTGGACACCTCTTCAATTTAGTAATGATAATCATGCTTATTGTGCTAACCATGACTGTGTCAGGGCAATGCAACAGCCAATAGCTCTAGAAATGTCACTCTTTTGGGTGCACAGTAACTAAGATTACACATGTACAACATGTGCAGCTTTTTAACTGACATTTTGCATCCCATGTCTGTTTTCATGAAATGGACACATACACCTGCTCATACTGACATGTGTGTAGGTAATACCTCACATACATGTCTGTTCTATGTCAGTATGGCACACTGTATTCACACTCTTGCTGCGCAGTCATCCCTCTCAACCTCTTACAGCAGGATATCTGTAGGATGCCATGCATACATGGGTGCAATGGGGCAAAATCAGTGACAGTGTCTCAGTATTGCTGTAACATATTTGAGTCATTCAACAGCACAGTAGCCTTTGCACTGACAGGCATCCCCTGGAAGATGTCCAACAGTCATATGGCAGGAAGAGAGGAGAAAGGCTAGGAGTGTGGTATTGAGGGTAAGAATTGTTAATGTTGGCAGTATGACTGCTATATGGACCGAGTTAGCTGATATGATGGCCAGGGATGGTTGATGTATTGTGTGAGTGCAAGAGACCACATGGAAGGGGATTATGGCTGAGTCTATGGTAGGCAGGTCACAATTGTGCTACCATGGTGTGGACTGGAGGAGGAAGGGGGTAGGGCTTCTGCTGAAGGAAGAGTATGCCAAGAGTGTTTTTGGAGGATGACATAAATGTCCGATAGAGTGATGTTTCTGAAGCTGTAAGCAGATGCACTAATAACAGTCATCATTACACCATCAGCTTACACCATCAGCTGTAAGCTGATGGTGTAATGATAACTATTATTAGTGCATATGCAATGCAAATTGGTTGTGCGATGGATGAGAAAGAGAAATGTGACGTCAGTTGGTTGACATGTTGATGACTGTACCCAAGGGTGACAGATTGGTCATAGCAACAGATGTCAATGGGCATGTTGGTGAAGGGAACAAAGGGGATGGGGAATTGGTGAGTACGTATGATGTTAAAAGAAATGGAGACGGTGAGATAGTAGTGGATTTTGTAAAAAGGATGGATGTGGCTGTGGTGAATACGTACTATAACACAAAAGAGGAGCATATGATGACATACAAGAGTGCAGTAAGATGCACACAGGTGCAGTATATCCAATGTGTGAGGGCCAGTTTGAAGGCGATTGGAGACTGTAAAGTGGTGACAGGGAAAAGTGCATTTAGGCAGCAGAGAATGTTGGTTTGTAAGATGATGTTGGTGATCTAGAAGAGGAGGAGTGTGGGAGCAGCACCAAGGATCAAATGATGTAAATTGGAAAAGGGTGAATGTGAGGTGGAGTTCAGGGAAGAGTTGAGAAAGGGATTGGGTGGCAGTGACAATCTAACAAATATCTGGTTAAGTACATCAGAGCTGGTAAGGGAGACAGCTAGAATGGTGATTGGGGTGACGTGGATGGAGGAAGCAGTACAAGGACACCTGTTGGTGGACTGAGGAAGTACTAGACAGCATACAGAGACAGAGGTTGGGGAAGAAGATTGTGAGAGAGATGAGGAAAGTAGGCAGGAGTATGAGGAGATGATGTGCATGGCAAAGAGAGAGGTGGCAAAGGGTGAGGATGGGCATGTGAAGAGTTCTATGACAGGTTGGACACTAAGAAGGGATGAAAGGAATTGTACCGATTGGCTAGACAGATAAACTGAACTAGAAAAGATGTGCAGCAGATAAAGGTGATAAAGGATGATGAGGTATATGTACTCACAGGTGAGGAGAGTGTGTTTAGCACATGGACATTGTACTTTGAGAGGCTGATGAATGAAGACAATGAGACAGAGAAGGTTGAATGATATGGGTATGATGAATCAGGAAGTGCAATGGCTTAACAAGGAGGATGTAAGGATAGCTATGAAGAGGATGAATACTGGCAAGCCTGTTGGTCCACATTACACACCTGTGGAAGCATGGGGTTGTTTAGGGGAAATGGCAGTGGTGTGCTAGCCAGACTGTTTACTGATATCTTGAGAAGTGTGAGATTACATGAGGAATGGAGAGAAAGTGCTTGGGTACAGTGTAAAGAATGAGGTTAATGTGCAGAGCTGTGATAACTACAGCAGGATAACACTAACCAGTCACAGCATGAAGTTATGGATAAGAGTAGTGGAAGCTAAGTTATGCAGAGAGGTGAGGAGTACTGGTCAGCAGTATGGTTTCATGCATGGAAAAGGCACTACCGATGTGATGTCTGCTCTGAGACTGTTACTGGTGGAATACAGAGAAGGTCAGGAGTTGCTCTGTGTGTGTCTGGACTTACAGAAAGCATATGATAGGGTGCTTAGACAGGAGTTGTGGTACTGTGTGATGAAGTCATGAGTGGAACAGGATATGGACAAGGGTGGTGTGACAGCATTGAGGTCTGCATTGGGATTGATGGATGTGTTTAAGGTGGAGGTGGAATGACATCAGGCATCAGCTGTGAGCTCTTTCTGATTTGCAATGGTGATGGACAGGTTGACAGACAAGATCATACAGGAGTCCCCGTTGACTATGTTGTTTGCAGATGACATTGTGATCTGTATTGAGAGTAGGGAACAGCTTTTTGAGACCCTGAGGAGGTGGACATATGCTCTAGAGAGGAGAAGAATGAAGGTCAGCAGCACTAGAACATCTGCGTGTGAATGAGAGGTAGGATAGCAGAATGTTGAGGATGCATGGCATACAGTTGGCAAAGGTGGATGTGTTCAAATGATTGGGATCAACATTTCAGACTAATGAGGACTATGGAGGACAGGTGAAGAAGAGAGTACAGGCAGGATGGAGAGGGTGGGGTAGAATGTCAGGAGTGATTTGTGACAGATGAGTACTAGTAAACATGATATGTAAGGTCTACAAGAGGGTAGTGAGACCACCTATGTTATTTGGATTGGAGACAGTGGCATTGACAAAAAGGCAGGAATCAGAGCTGCATGTTACAGATGTTATGATTTGCACTGGGTGTGACTCGGGTGCACAGATTTAGCAATGTGTATATGACAGGCTCAGGCCATGTTGGACAGATATGAGACAAAGTTGGAGAGGCAGCATTACATCAGTTTAGACATGTGCTGAGGCGGGTGCTGAGTATATTGGGAAAAGAATGGTAAGGATGTAGCTGCCAGGTAAGAAGAAGAGAGGAAGGCCTCAGATAAGGTTTCTGGATGTGGAGAGAGAGGACATGCAGGTGGTTGGTGTGAGAGAGCAAGATTCAGAGGACAGGCAGAAATGGCAACAGATGATCCACTGTGGCAATCCCAAATGGGAAAAGCCAGAGGACAATGAAGGGGGATGTTGTAATGTCAGTCTTCACAGATTTAGCAAGGATTTGACAGACATAACACAACTCTATGGGTAAATGACTACAAATGTGAGGCACATATATGGTCAGTGTGCAAAACACTAGACAGTTGAATGGTATGAGCTTAGTATATAACATGCAGTTTAACACACACATCTGCAGCAGTACTTTACTATGCAAATACCATGTATGGGTGTCTCACATTTCCAAGACAAACAAGCATATCCTAGTTGTATTAACAAGTAAGATATGGATATGCACAACATCCCAGTAGCTGGCCTAGCATTGTCAAAATCAGTATTGTTCAACACATACTCCAATATTAGTCATATGTGAGCCATCCTTTCCTGGGGCCTTACCTATGATCTATGTCACTGTAGACAGACCCAGATGCTATGGTCATAGGTTCTGATCAGCAATATATTAGTACAGCAAGCTTTGTTAAGACATATATGTTAAACTTCCTCTTTCCCATTCATACATATCCCCATCTGCAGTCCAGTACGTTCAACATACCTGTCTTTGTATTTTTCCAAGTGTAGGTGGTTATATGCTATTTATTTCTTTTCCTCAGTTTCTCACTCTCCCTCTTCCACACATGTAAGGTGTACATCTGTCTGGCATAGGCAGCAGCTTGCCTTTTATAGGTAATGCTCATGAGCAGCCGATGGCTTGTGCATGAATTATTGTCCCTCACTTGCTAATTGCATGCAGAACAGCTGTGTCATTTTTCCTATAGACAATGGCATGGCAACACAGTGCTATAATTGGGTACTTCATCTGGGTGTAGCCCCTTTACCTTGCCTGTGAGGAAGACTTCATGGAGGTGTGTGAACAACAGCATCACAGAGGACATGTCATGTTACTCACTATACACATACTTTGGAAACTCACACTATGAGCTCTGTGCTTCCTGCAATGACTGCATAATACTGTACTACCACTAACTAGATGAGTAGGGATTTCAAACCCAACACTGGCAATTGTGATTGGGTGTGTCTGTGAACAGCATTGTATGTGTGTTGGAGGAACACACTACCCTCTGTGTGTGTGGAAATTACAAATCTGAGGTGTGTTCCACTCACTACACTTACCATAGTCCACTGTACAAGAGGCGCTGATGTCAGCCATCATACACTTACCTGTATACACTCCTCAGCCCTATAACCTGTATTGCACATGCAAAAACCATTATACAGACCTGTCAATTGTGTACATCTGTACCCTGGATATGACACAATCAATGTGTTACCACACTGCCATACCCCTTGTAGTCTGCACTGACACATCCTGCTGATACACAGACATCTAGAAAGCAAACAGAATATGTTATGGAGACCACATGCAGTCATCATTAATAACAATAATGCATCATGGCTGACAGCTGCACACTATGACGTGTAACCATTAAACATGCTGGCTGTCAAAAGTACACAGCATCACACTGCTAAATTGTACTAAGTTCTAAGTTCACCCTGTGCATCAGAACCATATTAGCATGTCCCTGCATTGATGGTATGGATGACAGGGATGTGGCACAGGTATCATCATATGCACAGGGTGTGGTGTGGGTTTGCCAGAGGCCTAGGCTGGGCCATTTGGTTGATATCATGTGTGTGTATGTGTGTGTGTGTGTGTGTGTGTGTGTGTGTGTGTGTGTGTGTGTGTGTATGTGTGTGTGTGTGTGTGTGTGTGTGTGTGTGTGTGTGTTTAGAGGTTGTATTTGAGATTGGCCAGCCAGAGGTGGTGTATGCAGGTCTGGAGATCACCTTGCTGTGATGGCGATGTGTGTGTGTGTGTGTGTGTGTGTGTGTGTGTGTGTGTGTGTGTGTGTGTGTGTGTGTGTGTGTGTGTGTGTGTGTATGGATGCACACAGTCATGCCATGTGGCTGCCCTACACAGGAGTATGTTGGACAGCGGTGGACCACACATGGGCAGGGTGTACAGTTCACTGTCTCTGACCATGGACATAGGAACTGTGCCTGCCAGGGGACCCACGGGCACCACCAGGCCCAAGGCCAGATGCACTACTACTCCCCGATGGTGACGGGCATCTGCTGGATCCACATCCCTGTTGGAATCGACCAAGACCACGTGCCCATGGCCTGCTGCATCATGGCATGGACAGGGACCCTTATGCAGTTGTGCTGCTGGTACTGCCACCATAGGAGCGAGAAGTTGCATGGCCACATGGACCCTCAGCTGTTGTGGTGCTGTTCCATGTCCACATGGCCATCGGCCAACTCCCACCAGATGCTCTATCACAGACATTCTACATTCAAGGATTGACATGCCATGGTCGAGGATTCCCACCACCTCACCCAACCATCTATCCATGACCTCGCCATAATAACGGTGGGCATCAGCAAGATCATGGAGGTTGTCACGCATAGCAGGTACTGTAGCATTCACAGCCATGAGAAGCTGTCTGGTGTTACATTCACTACGTGCCTGTGCCTCCATGACAGTCCAAAACATGTGTTTGGTGACACTTGCTGTGACACTTGTGACAGGAGCATGTCAGGCAGCAGGCCCCCTTCGAGCACTCCTGCCCATCCACCTGTGTGGGACCTCGCCTGTTCTCTGGCTATGTCTGGTGTCTACAGACATACTTCCCATAGTCACCACACTTACCTGTCCTATGCCACTACCTGCCAACTGTCCATCATCTATGGCCACTGGTGATGGCATATGTGTGGGCAATGTGTCTGTGTGTGGGGATGGGGTGGACAAGAGTGGGATGCCAACCAATGGCACAGATTCATCCCCTGACAACCCAGCCTCTGCCTCACTATGGCTATCATCATTGTCAGAGTCTGCAGAGACAATGACATCAGCTCCCAAGGGGGAGGGACCCCGATCCCCATTGCCACCTGTGAGGGGAAGACAATAAATGTAAATTAATACCTTTACATTATGGTTGTCTGCCACACACACAGACATGCACACAGACACTTACAGATGAGTTGGCACAAAGGTATTACACAGGTCTCACATTACCCAAAACATGACATGCATGACACACAGAGCCCTCGTCATCATGCATTGCAGCCATTCTCAATCCTTGTTACTAACAATATACATATCTGGGATGCATGAGTACTCTTAGTAGGTGACATCTATTCACCTAGCACACACTGTACCCATGTACACATAATTGCTGTTCACCTGTATAGCACATTGGCAACTACTGTAGACCATACCTCACAACTGTACAAATCATTGAAGAATGTGTAGATGTGTGGCACATATGTTTGCTCTGTCCCTCGCAACCCCTATGTGTTTGTCTAACACATAATTGGGATCATATGAGGATTGATGTCACTAATTAATGACATACATTCGATTTGCACACATCATCACCAGCAGTGAATGTATGTTCAAACAAATCCTGTTACACCAACAACCTTCTAAGCTTAACATGGATATGATAAGTGTACACACCCCTGTTAAAATGGTAGGCTCTTGTATCATATAAAATGAGACCACAATATTGCATTCAAAAACATTACCCACCTTAAATGTGACATATGACCTGTGCAATCCAATCATGAACATATTGTTTGGTTTTACAAGTTAATTGCTCATGTTACAGTCACATTACAGGTTGGAAAAGGTGTGGAATGTAATATTGTGGTCTCCCATTGTATATATCAGAAGCACTTGGTATCTTGACAGGGGTGTGTACACTGTGGTATCCACTATATAGGATTAATGTTTCAGACATGTCCCTACCATAGACCATTTATCCCCCCAGTTTGTTGGTATGTGTCCACATGTCTTGCACTGACAGGTTGTGAGGTGTGCTGTAGGAATGTTACATTACCCCTCAGATAGGCCCCATGGTGACCACTGTGATCCACTGCATTTAACACCACCATAAGTGAACATGGACGTCAAGCAATATGGCTAGGTGTGTATTGCCAAAGCACAAAAACAATTACATAATCACCAGCTACAGGCTGCTGTCCCAGTAGATCACAGGAAGCTAAATATGTGTGGGAGAGAGGTACTGTCAACATGTGGCCTTGGTAAAGGGGGGTAGCAGCATTTCTGCACATTAACAATACAGCCCCCAATAATACAAAATATGCTGCCCATCACCATAGATGTGCACTTATGTGCATTACCAAACCCCGTCCACAACTACTATCTTATCTGACATATGCATGTAGATACTCTATAGATACAGGTTATGTATGCTAAAGTACTTTAGTAATGTGCACTAGGGCCTCACCTGCATGCTCTTCGTCCATTGTGTTGAGGCCACTCACATCCACAATGCTGGCTTCATGGATATGTTCTGCTCTTGGGGAGGGGCCCCAAGCTTGGCGATGAGCTGTTCTTCTGCTGTAAGTGGGGGCTGCATGAGTGGGCCCCCACCTGTGGCTGTTGCTTCCCTGGCTATGGTAGCAGCCCTTCACCGGGCATTATGTAGAAGGTTGTTTGCACGATGCCAGAACCTGCTCATATGTTCTTGTGTGCAGGCTGACATTGTTTACCCTGTGGACTAGGTCATTCCAGAAGGCGGTCCACTCCTGCAGATGTTCCTGGCTGTGTCCAAACAGCATGATGTAGTGATGTATTAGGAATTCTACAATTTCAGTGGTTTCTGCTACATTGTATGAGGGTACCATGGATATATAAGTGTACACACCCCTGTTACATGATATGATGTATCCTGCATGGAAGACAAACAGTGAAACACATCATAGCACCTTTTACAGTTGTCAGCAGTATGGACAGAAATTGCACATCAACAGTGGATATTTCTTACCAGCACTCAAATACACCATACCCCAATAATATATCAGCACAATATTAGCTTGCATTTCACTCCTGGCCCTGATGTGTCATACCCCCCCCCCAGTGATAGGCAGTTAATTGCATAAGCATCTAGTCCCCATTCATATCTGTGTAAAGGGATGACAGTGGCCATCTCCCATGTGAATGGTGTGTGGATGTTGCCGAGGCTGTGTTTGAATACAGTGTTTGATGGCACTGTGAGCACTTGCCTGAGTTTATGTAGGATGCAGACAGGGATGTTATCAGGCTCCATGGAGAGTTGCTGTTGTTGCCTTTCAGTAGGCAATATGTACCTGCTCACCAATGATGAGGAGAGGCGTGTGGTTGATGTGCATATTCCCCTATAGGGATGGGGGGACAGGGGTGTGATGTTCACACCTAACCTGTCTGATGCAGGTTGTCTATATCCATGGCATGTGTGTATGAGGTGTGATTTAACCACATCACAAGTAAAACAAACCAAGTCCACACAAAGAGACTGAAACCAGGAGCCAGCAGGAACAAATAATACAAGCGCTTGTATCTACTGTGTTGCAATAAAGAAGTGTGGACTCTAACATCAACAATTTGCTGTGTTTTGAAGTAACTGTACATCTATTTCATTTATTTGTTCCTGATGGCTCCTGGTTTCAGTCTCTTTGTGTGGACTACGTATGATTTAACACCAGTACATGGTGAATTGTGTTGTTCTGCTGAGACTGGCAACATATGTGGAAACACCCTTGTGACTGGCTTTGGCAGTGTGGATATGTGTGATTTGTACTCATAGTTAGCCTTACATGGAGTCACCTGTGACCTTACATGCTTGTTCAGATAGAGGTGGACATGTTTCCAAGTTGTTGTCTGCACCTATGTGGCCCTGTATAACAATATAAGAACCTATTATGCAGTTTGCGTATTGCAGCTGTTGACCAAAGGGGATTACTCTACCTTGGTGGAGGTGGCTTTTACAGGTCAGGTATTGCTGAGTCTATACAGTTACCATGGATATATACGTTTACACACTCCTGTTACAATGCCTAGTCTTTGTGCTATTGTAACTAGACACCACAATAACTCATTTCAAAACAATTCCCACCTTTAATGTGACCTATAGCCTGTACAATTCCATTGAAAACATAACATCTGTTGTGGGAAAACATATGCAAATTGAAATCAGTACAATAAGCTGTTTGCATGAGTATGCACACCTTTACACAGATACTTTGTGGAAGCACCTGTTGAGATAATGACAGCATTCAGTTGTCTTAGGTCAGAGTATATCATCATGGTACATCTTTACTTGGTAATAGTTGTCCAGTCTTCCTTCCAACAGCCCTACAAATATTTCAATTACTGAGGGCATATCTTGTGCACAGCCCTATTCAGGGCAACCCACAGATTGTCTATTGGGTGTAGGTCTGGCTGGCACATTCCCAAACTGTAATTTCCATCTGGTGAAGCCATTCTTTTGCCGATTTGGATTTATGCTTGGGGTCATACTCATGTTGACAGACACAATCCCTCTTCAGCTTCACCTTTCTAGCAGATAACTGAAGGTTTGGGGGAAAAAACAGTTGGTATATGCAACTGTTCATAATTCCTACCATCTTGAGTGGAGGCCCAGTTCCAGCTTTTGAAAAGCAACACCACAGCATTATACCGCCACCACCATGCTTCACCAGGGGGATGGTGTTCTTTTGGTGATGCAAAGTGTTGTGTTGGGCTAAACATACTTCTTGGAATTGTGGGCTAAAAGTTCAACCTTGGTGTCATCAGACCATGACACATTGTCCAGCATGCTTTTAGGAAACTTGGTGTACTGTTTGACAATGTTTGTCAGGCCCTGGATGTTTATCTGTGTAAGAAAAGGCTTCCAGCTAGCATCCCAACTCCATAGGGCAGACATATGGGGAATACAGAAGATTGTTGTCACATGTGGTACACACCCAGTACTTGGCAGGCATTCCTGCAGCTCCTCCAATGTTGCTGTCAGTCCCCTGTCAGCCTCCATGGCCAGTTGTCATCTTGTCATGTCATCCATTTTGGATGGACGTCCAGGTGTTTGCAGTGTCACTGTTGTCCCATAGCTTCTCCACTGTCTGATGACTGTCTACACTGTATTCCATGGTATATCCAATGTTGTGGTCACTTTTTCTACTCTTCTGCTGATTGATACTTTTCCACAATGAGATCCCTTCAATGCCTTGTAAGCTCTCTGCCAAACATGTATTTTGCTGTCGCAGGTAACTGGGTAAACGCCAAATATATCCTACTAGGACAGTTGAACATTATTTGGGGTTAATCAGAGTCTTGTTAATTCATGGCATGTGTGTAACCAAAAAGAGAATGCTGTGATTACTGCAAGAGGTACATCAACCAAGTAGTGTTTTTTGTGTGTGCACATGTATGCAACCAGTTTATAGTACGTTTCTTATGTTTTACATTTTCTCCCCTAACAGATTTGTTTGTCAAAAGAATTGTACAGGTTGGGAAATATTTTGATAAGATTTTCTGTGGTCTCACTTTTGTATAGTATACAAACCTGGCATTTCAACAGGGGTGTGTACACTCTTGATATCCACTGTATGTAGGTGTTCAAATAGCTGTTTGTGGTAGGCATGGACAGAGGGTCATAACACAGTTGCACACTTCTCCGATTACAACCTGATAATCATGCCTATTCTACTACCCATATCATTGTCATGGCAATCCAACAACCAGAACCTGTAAACATTTATGTATGTTGTATGCACTGAAACTATTACACACAAGTAGAACATGCACAACTTATTTACATACATAGATAAGTTGATTGCACATTAGGCTTTGCTATCACAGTGCTAATCTGGAGGATATCCCACATTCATATCTAGACTATTATGTTACGGTGTCACTGTTAACAGACTTGACAATGGTTTGCCTGACATAACACAAGTCTATGTGTAAGTGATTATAGATATCAGGCACACATGTGCTTATAAGACTGTACAATTGAATGGTATGAACTCACTATATCACAAGTATTTCCACATACTTCTGCAACAATACTTTATACTGCACATGCTCTGTATAGTTGTTTTATATTTACAAGACAAAATTTGTATCATAGTTATATGCACAGGTAACATATGGTTATATACAACATCCCAGTAGCTGGCCTAGTCACTACAGATAGAGCCACATGCTATGGCCATCACTGCTGCCCAGCAGCACATCATTACAGCAAGTCTTGTTGAGACATATGCTTTTAAACCCCTATTTTCCATTATTACAGACCACCAACTGCATTCAATTACATGCTTACTTGTTTCACATACCTTTTTTCTGGATATATCACAGATATAGCCTTTTGCTTTTCTCACACTACTTCAGTTTTGCACTGATGGACTGTCTATGACAGAGGTGGTTTGAATAGATGGCAGCTTGTCTTTTGTAGGTAATGCTCATGACCATGTGATGGCCTGAGCACCAATTGGTGTTCCCCAGTTGCTGATTGCATGTGTAGTTATTCCAGTAGCCAATGTCATGGTAACACACTCCTATAACTGAGTACTCCACGTCGGTGATTCTCTTACCTGTGAAGAAGACATCTTGGAGGTGTATGAGCTAATATCTCGTAAAACAAGACCTGTGGAGACAAGCCAACTAAATGGTGGAGAAGATTCAAGACTGAGGGGCAGAATGTGAGTACTGTTGTTATATGTTTTGAGTACTGCTTGTTTAATAAGGTTTGTCTGAACATGCTACTTCTGCATGGGTTTCAGTCTGACAAAGTTCTGTGTCTGCATAGCTCTCAACTGTAGGGCTATCCACATAATGGCCAGATGTTTGCCTGCTATGGTTGGTCTGTTCCCCAGACAGGTGTTGTCCTTGGCAAATTAGTAGCATACTCTGGTGATTGCAATCAGTAAATGCTAACATCCATTTGTGTTTCAGACTTTATATCCCTCAGAAAAGATATGTTTCAACAAACCCTGTAACACCAGCACTTTTCTCAGTGTATAACAGCAATATTTCAAGTATGAAAGGAAAACGAGTTGAATGGTAGGAGAAAGCTGAAATAAGCAAATACGAATAACGTAATGCTAAAGCAACTAAAAACTTTAATATGGTTGTTTTTTATTACCATATTAAAGTTTTTAGTTGCTTTAGCATTACGTTATTTGCATTTGCTTATTTCAGCTTTCTCCTACCATTCAACTAATTTTCCTTTGATTTTTAGTAGTTTATTTGGTTTTCTTGGTTTAATATTTCAAGTATGGCCAGGTTTTTGGGCCTCTGTCCCAAATTATGTCAGGCTTTGTACAGATGCCATACAGTAGGAGGTTGATAGGTAGAGTCTACCATTATTTTGTTCTGTCATGCCTGCTGAGGGGAAACAATGGACAACATGTGGAACTCTGTACATTCAAGAAGTTGGTGTAAGGAGAATGCTCTTCGATGCCCTTGTGACATATTTTATGTGGGGAGAGTTACAAGTGTTTTAAAAATAGGCTGTTAGAACATGTGAGACATATTACTGTTGAGAAAGAAGACAGTTCTATAGCTGTACATTTTAATAATTCTCACCATGGGGGTAGTAGTCATGAAACAACATTTGTTATGTACAGAATAAGTTTAAATTCTTGAATGTGATACTTTATCCCCTAGGGGGTTAAATGAGTAGTGTAATTGGAGGCTGTGTATATACATGTAATTAAGTGTAGTGGGTTAAAAGTACTGGTTTGGAAAAAGTCTGTTTCTCAGTCTGATCAGTCATAAAAGAACAATTGTTATGTACAGACTCAATGTATGTTTTTAAATGTGATAATTTATCCAGTAGGGGGTTGAATGAGGAGTGTAACTGGAGGTTGTGTATTTAAATGTACTTAAGTGTTAATTGCTTCCTCTAATTAAGGAAAGTATTTCTTGTAATGTGTTACTCCTTTGAGGCTTTGGAAACTACATCAGAGTAAAATGAACTTGCATGAATTACTAGCTGTGTGTATTTTTGTTTACTATCTTCACTCATTGTAGTTGTTTTGCTAAAAGGTCATTGTATATGTCTGGCCATTGTGTATGGCCATTCATGATTTTGTAGCAGTGTACCTTTCACTTATTATTTGGACTGGGGGGGGCAGATGTGAGTGTCATGGGTCCTTTTGTATCCAAGTGTGCATGCTACCCCAGTTATGGGTGTTCAATCAGCAGCATATGTTTGTATGGGCATTTAGAGCCATGTATGCATATATATATATATATATATATATATATATATATATATATATATATATATATATATATATATATATATATATATATATATATATATATATGGATCCCTATCATATGATAGAAACCTCATTTGACTGAAACGCATTTGACTGAAACCATAAGACTGAAATTTCAAAAGACTGAAAAGTCACTTGACTGAAACCAATACGACTGAAACCCATAATACTGAATATCAACATACTAAATTGTAAACGGGACCATATAAAACCAGACTAGGTGGGGGGCTATGCCGCCAAACCCCCAATGTGGGGGGCTGTGCCCTCCACATCCCCCTAACTATATGCACTAACTCCAGGATTGCACTACAGTGGGGAAAAGGGCATATACCTTTCACATACCTTACAGTAGTCTACATACTGCCATTACTATGCCCTGTTCCCCATTGTAGTACAATCCTGGAGCTAGTATATATAGTTAGGGGGTGTGGGAGGCAAAGCCCCCCACATTAGGGGGTGTGGGGAGCATAACCCCCCACCTAGTCTGATTTTATATGGTCCAGTTTAAAATTTAGTATGTTGAAATTGAATATTATGGGTTTCAATCTTATGGGTTTCAGTCAAGTGACTTTTCAGTCTTTTGAAATTTTTTGAAATTTCAGTCTTATGGTCTCAGTCAAATGAGTTTCAGTCAAATGAGATTTTTATCATTTGATAGGGATATATATATATATATATATATATATATATATATATATATATATTTATACACACACACACACACACACACACACACACACACACACACACACATATATATATATATATATATATATATATATATATATATATATATATATATATATATATATATACACATACACAAAGACACACACACACATCAGTATCTTTGGTAATATATCTATATATTGTTATACATGTATATGTATCTCCACACATATCTATCTCTCTATATTTATTTTTTTTTCATGTATATATTTGTAGATAATCATTGCTGATTGCACAGAGTTTCTTTCCTATTGTAAACTGATTGTACTGCATGATATGTTGTAAAAAACATCCTGACATCTTACAGCTAAGATGACCTAGTGGTAAATTGCTGTGACTATGGTGTATAGCATCCTGGGTTCAAGACTAAGCATGGCTGATTATTTTGTTGCTGGCCAGAAGAAGGGCTGCTGGATACAGAGTGAATACGGCACTTTTAAGCAGTTGTAAGTGGGTTTGCTTGGGTTTGTGCAGTGCTAAGTGGTGCTAAAACATGGTTAAACTGACAGGTACTTAAACTGCATAGGCTTTATTTACCAATGCTTACCAGTGCGCAAATATGCTTAGCAGAGCTAACTACTAGTTATCATTCACATTTAAGCAATGTGTAACCTGGTTAGCATAGCTCAGCCCTGGTAACCATTGCTCACATTCCAGTCTCATAAAATAGCACAGTATTGACATCATGTAATATGTTTATTTAATTTCCTGTACATAACATGCTTTTATGTGCTCTCATTACAGTAGCAAGGGGTGTGACTATACTGTACAGGACACTTGGGTATACATGGGTAGTATCATATTTTTTTATTATTATTATTTATACATGGGTAGTATCACATGTTATATACACTCACACTTGCATGTTACACCAGCTACAGTACACTGGTTGACGAATATGATTCCACACATATTGTATTATGAAATTAGTACTGTTGACACTGCTTTTCTATGTAAAATTAGATTGCCTATTGTAGTACTCCAACCATGCACCTCTGAATGCAGAGCTGGGACTCTGAGTACTACACTATCTTGTTCTTGGTGTTTCAGCTGTATGTTTTTATGTATCTCCTATTGGATATTAATATGATATTATTATATTAACTGCAGAGTACTATGTTTTTTGGCCATGTCATTGAGGACTGCTGTCATGTAGTAATGGCATACATTTCAGTTTCAGACATCTGTCCTTCAGGACATTCATCCTAATACATACCATGTTTGCTGTCCACTTTCTGTCTGTCCTCTGTGCAAATGTCAGGTATTGCTAAGGCCATACAACTATGTAGGTGCCCACATAGTTTTGTGCTGTGGGCCTGGACACTGCTGCTAGCTCCAACAAATGGACCATCCAACATGTGGGCCTTGACCCTCTTCCTTGCCTGTGCGAGGGACATTACAGAGGTGGTGGGCTACAGATTCACAGACAGTAAGTGGGAATACTTCACAGGACATTTGGAGACAGCACAACAACATAGGGGACATATCTCCAGAATTGTGAACATATTCTATGTCATCATCAGTGCTGTTATACACATGGTGGGTTGATAGATTGAGAGGGTTTGTGTGGACATGCATTTAGTGAGTGACTTCACGTCTGACAATGATATATCTCTAGCATACCTCTCCACTGGCATGCTATCCATAGACTGGCCACATGTTTGCCTGTTATGTTTTGTCTGTTCTCCAGACAGTTGTTGTCCTTGGAAAATTGGTCAGGGACTCTGGGGAATGCAGTCAGTAAATATTAAAATCCATTGTTATTACTGACTTTATATTCCTTATAAAGGATATGTTACAACAAACCCAGTAACATCCGCAACTGTCCAAATTTCTGACAGCAATATGTCCAATCTATGCCTGTGCTTGTGCCTCTGTCCCCAAATGATGTCAGTCTTTTTCCAGATGTCATGCATTATGAGGCTCAGATGTATTTAGTATCATTATCTCTTGCCTTCATTCCTTCTACCATCCCAGTGATGTAATAGACCCACAGACATGTTACAGGGAGAGGCCATCCATCCTGAGCCTGTACATTCTGAGGTGAACTGTACATTTGAGAGGTATGTTTATGTCTAGTCATTGTTAACAGATTGTCAGGATTGTGTACACATGTCATATGTACATGTTATTTGACCTGTTTATGGAAGGGGGTAGATGTAAGTGTTATGGCTCCTTTTTTATCTGACTGTGCATGCTGCTCCAGTGTCTGCTGGTCTATTGGCTGTATGCCTTTGTAGGGGCAGACTGAAACGTGTCCTGTACCATGGTCAGGATTCAGACTAGACTGGGAATTGGACCACTATATGTAGGGGTAGTGTGTGACTGGAAAACTATTATGCATTTCTTCACACAGTCCATATACTCTACTGTTCACCTGACCTACCAGTATGTGACTGACTGTGGTGGAGCTGGTTGTGGGTATGCACTTTCACATTGGTGCCTAATTTTTGATGCTGTAACATCCCTGTAGTGCCTGACATCCCAAAGGGGGATGACAACACATTCTTTGACATCAAGCTTAAGGCCATGGCTCTGACACCAGTCACTGGTCTCACTGAGGCCTTTCTGTTGGATGTCAACATCAATTGGGTAGTTAATAGCTCCCAACTTACAATCATCTGCAAACATTGTCAGCTGAGT